>NW_028283632.1:0-300000 GCF_059441095.1 Idiotropiscis lumnitzeri | reverse complement strand
TGAATATCCTCAAATGTGAAAAATTTCGAGAAGATGGATCATCTGAATCATTTTGCAGGAACTTTTGTTGCCACGGAGAATAATCAGACTCTGCGGCACCGTAATAGCCACGCCCTTCGAAGGAAAGTCACAAAAATAGGGATAGAGTAAGATCAATGTCTTGAGTCTTTTCTAGCCAATTTTCAATCAGATTCGTTAAAAGGGCACCGTGCAGTAAGTCAAAATGTAAAAAATGATATTGATTGGCGCAAGGTGTATAACTGAATATAAACATATAGATGTCTTCAGGTACAGACTTTTTATGTACATGTGAAGTTTTGGATTTTTAGCAGCATGTGCAGGAGAGTTATTAAGCATTTTGTCCATTGCGGCGAAGGAAATCTTAAGTGAAAACTTTGAAGCCCCGCCCCCGTCATATAGTATTTCGGAAACAAAAAATTTTAGCCCCAGTGTTTGTCCCAGGTCTTCAGATGCTACAGACAGAATTTTAAGGCAATCAGATGAAGCCTTTAGGATCAGGGTGCAAAAGAATGACCCCTGTAAACATGCAAAAAAGGGCAAAAGTCGGACTTTCAAAAATTCATAACTCACTTCCTGTTCATATTAGACGTTAAAATAACAAATTTTTCGCCATGCCCGATGAGACTGCCAAGTTTGGTGAGTTTTTGTGCATGTTTCGGGGGTCAAAAATGCGATCGAACAATCGGAAAAATAATAATAATAATAATTTCTACAAAAACAATAGGAACTTCGCAGCGGTCGCTGCTCAGGCCCTAATAATAATAATAATAAAAGTAATAATATTTTCTACAAAAACAATAGGGACCTCGCCGCGGTCGCTGCTCGGGCCCCAATAATAATTTCTACACAAAGTCCATTGTGGTGACCCGCCCCCTTTTAAGTAAATTCAAAATGGCCGACTTCCTGTAAAACCTAGCTCATTGCTCCAAGAGACTTTTTTGTAGGTCTTGGTCTTATACATACAGTGAACCCTCGCTACTTCGCGGTTCACCTTTCGCGGGTTCAGTGCTTCGCGGGTCTAAAAAATATTCGGGGGCATTGTAGTTTCGCCGAGCGGCACGACGGGGCGCTGGAGCGGTTAGACGGCCGGCGTGCGCCGAAGAAGAGCGTGGGCGAAGAGGAGAGTGGACGAAGAAGAGCACGTTCCCCCGGACACGATCGGTGGCGACGTTTCGCGCGGTTCGGACCGTACCAGAGCTCCGGCCGGCGTGCGTGGCAGTTAAGCCGTAGAGGAGCACCTTCCCCGGGCACGGGCGGTGCCAAGCGGCCCCTAAGTTTAACCGAATGGAAGCTCCGGAGGAGGAGGGCATGCTCGCGTCACAGTAAGCCGAAGAGGAGCACCTTCCCCGGGCACGGGCGGTTCCAAGCGGCCCCTAAGTTTAACCGAATGGAAGCTCCGCAGGAGGAGGGCATGCTCGCGTCACAGTAAGCCGAAGAGGAGCACCTTCCCCGGGCACGGGCGGTGCCAAGCGGCCCCTAAGTTTAACCGAATGGAAGCTCCGGGGGAGGAGGGCGGGCGTGTGTCACAGTTAAGCCAAATTGGAGCACCTCTTCTGCCCGGGCACGAGCGGAGCGCGAGGCTGTCAGTTATGAATGAATAAATGAATAAATAAATAAAGAATGCCACCTTTCATTTCACAGGGCACACCGGACGGCGTACCAGCAGGTAAAAGTCGGAGTAATTAAATAAATACAAAAAGAATGGCTGGGGAATAAAAAAATAATACGTTTTAATAATAATTTGGTTTTTTTGTTATAACATGAATTTCACTCTCTCTCTCCCCGTATATATATATATATATATATATATATATATATATATTTATTATATATATTGTATATTTTTTTAAGCATTTTTGAAGGTGCGCCGCTACTTCGCGGATTTTCAGTTTTCGCGGGTGGTCTCGGTCCCCGTTAACCGCGATAACCGAGGGTTCACTGTACTCCATAAAATTTACAAAAAGCGAGGTGAAACACTCAACCAGAGCTGCTTTTTTTAACATTTCTCGAGGGCCATGGCGAGCCATTTAAAAAAAGCTGCACAACTAACGTATAAAATATTGATAAATTTGCTCGGCCTGATGTGTGTGTAAAGTTTTACGAGTTGTCGTTCATATTTAGAACCTCATAATCAGCTTTGTTTTATTGACGAACAGTGCAATGCCACTCCCACAACTTTTCATGAAAAAGGACGAATTTCGTATTGTGACATCCTCATGGCCGAAACAGTCATCCGAGCATATATGAGGGCGACCTTGTTGAGTTGCACGGAGAAAAACATCCAAGAAAATAACTTGTATTAGCTTTTACCAGTTGGTGGCGCTACTACTACGATGTAAAATAAGTTGGTAGATGTCTTCAGGGCTGAAGTATCCTCAAATGTGTACAACTTCGAGAAGATAGGATCATCTGAGTCATGTTGCCGGAGCTTTTGTTGCCACAGAGTACAATCGGACTTTTCAGCACCTTAATAGCCACGCCTTTTGCCAAAACGTCACAAAATTCGGCAGAGAGTAAGATCATTGTCTTGAGTCTTTTCTGACTCATTTTCAGTCGGATTCGTCAAAAGGGCACCGTGCAGTACGTGAAAATTAAAATAAAAACAAATTTTTGATTCCACTTGGCGGCACTGTGTGTATAACAAAATAATAACATTAAGATGTCTTCAGGTCGGGACGTTTTATTTACAGGTGAAGGTTTGGATTTTTAGGAGCATGTGCAGGGGAGTTATTAAGCATTCATTTATTTGTATTAGGTTCATTTTGTCTTCTTATTATTGATATTTGACTGATTCATTAAAAGCAGACAATTATGTTTTAGGTTAATTTTTTACCTGACATGTTTCGGCGAGTCTTTCGCCTTCTTCAGAGTGTCGCATGATGGTGTCTTGAGCTGATGTTCCATGAGGGTGTGACTTACCTGTCAAAAAAATGAAAAAAATCAGAGCAGTAAAAGAACAAGCACAACATGAACATTACAAATCAGCAATCACTGACCACTGCAAAAGGGAAAACCACATCATGGACCTGGAGAAGGGCAGGGTCATCCGCACAGAAGAGAACAAACAACAGCGCTGGATCAGAGAGGCCATTGAGATCTGCAAGCGAGGCATAAAAACCATGAACAGAGA
This sequence comes from Idiotropiscis lumnitzeri, assembly GCF_059441095.1. Taxonomy (NCBI): domain Eukaryota; kingdom Metazoa; phylum Chordata; class Actinopteri; order Syngnathiformes; family Syngnathidae; genus Idiotropiscis; species Idiotropiscis lumnitzeri. The sequence goes on along the minus strand of NW_028283632.1, from coordinate 296,849 downwards.
CAAGGGAGCCTTCATCCTCTCTACCACCTGGACCAGCATCTTGGCGGAGTGAACGGACAGCGGGGGGCGTGACTTGCCTTCATTCTTGTGACAGGTAAGTCACGCCCTCATGGAACATCAGCTGATAAAGACGGGTCACAAGACAGCATCATGTGACACTCTGAAGAAGGCGAAAGACTTTCGTATTGTGACATGCTCAAGGCCTAAACACTCATCCGAGCAAATATAAGGTAGATTTTGTTCACTTGCCCGGAGAAAAACATCAACAAAAATAATTTGTATTTGTTTTAACCAGTTGGTGGCACTACCACTGCGATCAAAAATAAGTTGGCAGCCGTCTTCAGGGCCTGAATATCCTCAAATGTGAAAGATTTCCAGAAGATGGATCATCTGAATCATTTTGCAGGAACTTTTGTTGCCACGGAGAATAATCAGAATCTGCGGCACCGTAATAGCCACGCCCTTTGAAGGAAAGTCATAAAAATAGGGATAGAGTAAGATCAATGTCTTGAGTCTTTTCTAGCCAATTTTCAATCGGATTCGTTAAAAGGGCACCGTGCAGTACGTCAAAATGTAAAAATTGATATTGATTGGCGCAAGGTGTATAACTGAATATAAACATATAGATGTCTTCAGGTACAGACTTTTTATGTACATGTGAAGTTTTGGATTTTTAGCAGCATGTGCAGGAGAGTTATTAAGCATTTTGTCCATTGCGGCGAAGGAAATCTTAAGTGAAAACTTTGAAGCCCCGCCCCCGTCATATAGTATTTCGGAAACAAAAAATTTTAGCCCCAGTGTTTGTCCCAGGTCTTAAGATGCTCCAGACAGAACTTTAAGGCAATCAGATGAAGCCTTTAGGATCAGGGTGCAAAAGAATGACCCCTGTAAACATGCAAAAAAGGGCAAAAGTCGGACTTTCAAAAATTCATAACTCACTTCCTGTTCATATTAGACGTTAAAAAATATAAAATTTTTCGCCATGCCCGATGAGACTGCCAAGTTTGGTGAGTTTTTGTGCATGTTTCGGGGGTCAAAAATGCGATCGAACAATCGGAAAAATAATAATAATACTAATTTCTACAAAAACAATAGGGACTTCGCAGCGGTCGCTGCTCAGGCCCTAATAATAATAATAATAATAATAATAATAAAATTAATAATATTTTCGACAAAAACAATAGGGACCTCGCCGCGGTCGCTGCTCGGGCCCCAATAATAATTTCTACACAAAGTCCATTGTGGTGACCCGCCCCCTTTTAAGTAAATTCAAAATGGCCGACTTCCTGTAAAACCTAGCTCATTGCTCCAAGAGACTTTTTTGTAGGTCTTGGTCTTATACATACAGTGAACCCTCGCTACTTCGCGGTTCACCTTTCGCGGGTTCAGTGCTTCGCGGGTCTAAAAAATATTCGGGGGCATTGTAGTTTCGCCAAGCGGCACGACGGGGCGCTGGAGCGGTTAGACGGCCGGCGTGCGCCGAAGAAGAGCGTGGGCGAAGAGGAGAGTGGACGAAGAAGAGCACGTTCCCCCGGACACGATCGGTGGCGACGTTTCGCGCGGTTCGGACCGTACCAGAGCTCCGGCCGGCGTGTGTGGCAGTTAAGCCGTAGAGGAGCACCTTCCCCGGGCACGGGCGGTGCCAAGCGGCCCCTAAGTTTAACCGAATGGAAGCTCCGGAGGAGGAGGGCATGTTCGCGTCACAGTAAGCCGAAGAGGAGCACCTTCCTCGGGCACGGGCGGTTCCAAGCGGCCCCTAAGTTTAACCGAATGGAAGCTCCGGAGGAGGAGGGCATGCTCGCGTCACAGTAAGCCGAAGAGGAGCACCTTCCCCGGGCACGGGCGGTTCCAAGCGGCCCCTAAGTTTAACCGAATGGAAGCTCCGGAGGAGGAGGGCATGCTCGCGTCACAGTAAGCCGAAGAGGAGCACCTTCCCCGGGCACGGCGGTGCCAAGCGGCCCCTAAGTTTAACCGAATGGAAGCTCCGGGGGAGGAGGGCGGGCGTGTGTCACAGTTAAGCCGAATTGGAGCACCTCTTCTGCCCGGGCACGAGCGGAGCGCGAGGCTGTCAGTTATGAATGAATAAATGAATAAATAAATAAAGAATGCTACCTTTCATTTCACAGGGCACACCGGACGGCGTACCAGCAGGTAAAAGTCGGAGTAATTAAATAAATACAAAAAGAATGGCTGGGGAATAAAAAAATAATACGTTTTAATAATAATTTGTTTTTTTTGTTATAACATGAATTTCACTCTCTCTCTCCCCGTATATATATATATATATATATATATATATATATATATATATATATATATATATATATATATTTATTATATATATTGTATATTTTTTTTAAGCATTTTTGAAGGTGCGCCGCTACTTCGCGGATTTTCAGTTTTCGCGGGTGGTCTCGGTCCCCATTAACCGCGATAACCGAGGGTTCACTGTACTCCATAAAATTTACAAAAAGCGAGGTGAAACACTCAACCAGAGCTGCTTTTTTTTAACATTTCTCGAGGGCCATGGCGAGCCATTTCAAAAAAGCTGCACAACTAACGTATAAAATATTGATAAATTTGCTCGGCCTGATGTGTGTGTAAAGTTTTACGAGTTGTCGTTCATATTTAGAACCTCATAATCAGCTTTGTTTTATTGCCGAACAGTGCAATGCCACTCCCACAACTTTTCACGAAAAAGGACGAATTTCGTATTGTGACATCCTCATGGCCGAAACAGTCATCCGAGCATATATGAGGGCGACCTTGTTGAGTTGCACGGAGAAAAACATCCAAGAAAATAACTTGTATTAGCTTTTACCAGTTGGTGGCGCTACTACTACGATGTAAAATAAGTTGGTACATGTCTTCAGGGCTGAAGTATCCTCAAATGTGTACAACTTCGAGAAGATAGGATCATCTGAGTCATGTTGCCGGAGCTTTTGTTGCCACAGAGTACAATCGGACTTTTCAGCACCTTAATAGCCACGCCTTTTGCCAAAACGTCACAAAATTCGGCAGAGAGTAAGATCATTGTCTTGAGTCTTTTCTGACTAATTTTCAGTCGGATTCGTCAAAAGGGCACCGTGCAGTACGTGAAAATTAAAATAAAAACACATTTTTGATTCCACTTGGCGGCACTGTGTGTATAACAAAATAATAACATTAAGATGTCTTCAGGTCGGGACGTTTTATTTACAGGTGAAGGTTTGGATTTTTAGGAGCATGTGCAGGGGAGTTATTAAGCATTCATTTATTTGTATTAGGTTCATTTTGTCTTCTTATTATTGATATTTGACTGATTCATTAAAAGCAGACAATTATGTTTTAGGTTAATTTTTTACCTGACATGTTTCGGCGAGTCTTTCGCCTTCTTCAGAGTGTCGCATGATGGTGTCTTGAGCTGATGTTCCATGAGGGTGTGACTTACCTGTCAAAAAAATGAAAAAATCAGAGCAGTAAAAGAACAAGCACAACATGAACATTACAAATCAGCAATCACTGACCACTGCAAAAGGGAAAACCACATCATGGACCGGGAGAAGGGCAGGGTCATCCGCACAGAAGAGAACAAACAACAGCGCTGGATCAGAGAGGCCATTGAGATCTGCAAGCGAGGCATAAAAACCATGAACAGAGACAAGGGAGCCTTCATCCTCTCTACCACCTGGACCAGCATCTTGGCGGAGTGAACGGACAGCGGGGGGCGTGACTTGCCTTCATTCTTGTGACAGGTAAGTCACGCCCTCATGGAACATCAACTGATAAAGACGGGTCACAAGACACCATCATGTGACACTCTGAAGAAGGCGAAAGACTTTCGTATTGTGACATGCTCAAGGCCTAAACACTCATCCGAGCAAATATAAGGTAGATTTTGTTAACCTGCCCGGAGAAAAACATCAACGAAAATAATTTGTATTTGTTTTAACCAGTTGGTGGCGCTACCACTGCGATCAAAAATAAGTTGGCAGCCGTCTTCAGGGCCTGAATATCCTCAAATGTGAAAGATTTCCAGAAGATGGATCATCTGAATCATTTTGCAGGAACTTTTGTTGCCACGGAGAATAATCAGAATCTGCGGCACCGTAATAGCCACGCCCTTTGAAGGAAAGTCATAAAAATAGGGATAGAGTAAGATCAATGTCTTGAGTCTTTTCTAGCCAATTTTCAATCGGATTCGTTAAAAGGGCACCGTGCAGTACGTCAAAATGTAAAAATTTATATTGATTGGCGCAAGGTGTATAACTGAATATAAACATATAGATGTCTTCAGGTACCGACTCTTTATGTACATGTGAAGTTTTGGATTTTTAGCAGCACGTGCAGGAGAGTTATTAAGCATTTTGTCCATTGCGGCGAAGGAAATCTTAAGTGAAAACTTTGAAGCCCCGCCCCCGTCATATAGTATTTCGGAAACAAAAAATTTTAGCCCCAGTGTTTGTCCCAGGTCTTAAGATGCTCCAGACAGAACTTTAAGGCAATCAGATGAAGCCTTTAGGATCAGGGTGCAAAAGAATGACCCCTGTAAACATGCAAAAAAGGGCAAAAGTCGGACTTTCAAAAATTCATAACTCACTTCCTGTTCATATTAGACGTTAAAATATCAAATTTTTCGCCATGCCCGATGAGACTGCCAAGTTTGGTGAGTTTTTGTGCATGTTTCGGGGGTCAAAAATGCGATCGAACAATCGGAAAAATAATAATAATAATAATTTCTACAAAAACAATAGGGACTTCGCAGCGGTCGCTGCTCAGGCCCTAATAATAATAATAATAATATTATTAATAATAAAAGTAATAATATTTTCTACAAAAACAATAGGGACCTCGCAGCCGTCGCAGCTCGGGCCCTAATAACAATTTCTAGAAAAACAATAGGGACCTCGCAGCGGTCACTGCTCGGGCCCTAATAATAATAATAAAAATAATAATAATTTCCACAAAAACAATGGGGACCTCGTAGCGGTCGCTGCTCGGGCCCTAATAATAATTTCTACAAAAACAATAGGGACCTCGCCGCCGTCGCTGCTCGGGCCCCAATAATAATTTCTACACAAAGTCCATTGTGGTGACCCGCCCCCTTTTAAGGAAATTAAAAATGGCCGACTTCCTGTAAAACCTAGCTCATTGCTCCAAGAGACTTTTTTGTAGGTCTTGGTCTTATACATACAGTGAACCCTCGCTACTTCGCGGTTCACCTTTCGCGGGTTCAGTGCTTCGCGGGTCTAAAAAATATTCGGGGGCATTGTAGTTTCGCCGAGCGGCACGACGGGGCGCTGGAGCGGTTAGACGGCCGGCGTGCGCCGAAGAAGAGCGTGGGCGAAGAGGAGAGTGGACGAAGAAGAGCACGTTCCCCCGGACACGATCGGTGGCGACGTTTCGCGCGGTTTGGACCGTACCAGAGCTCCGGCCGGCGTGCGTGGCAGTTAAGCCGTAGAGGAACACCTTCCCCGGGCACGGGCGGTGCCAAGCGGCCCCTAAGTTTAACCGAATGGAAGCTCCGGAGGAGGAGGGCATGCTCGCGTCACAGTAAGCCGAAGAGGAGCACCTTCCACGGGCACGGGCGGTTCCAAGCGGCCCCTAAGTTTAACCGAATGGAAGCTCCGGAGGAGGAGGGGATGCTCGCGTCACAGTAAGCCGAAGAGGAGCACCTTCCCCGGGCACGGGCGGTTTCAAGCGGCCCCTAAGTTTAACTGAATGGAAGCTCCGGAGGAGGAGGGCATGCTCGCGTCACAGTAAGCCGAAGAGGAGCACCTTCCCCGGGCACGGGCGGTGCCAAGCGGCCCCTAAGTTTAACCGAATGGAAGTTCCGGGGGAGGAGGGCGGGCGTGTGTCACAGTTAAGCCGAATTGGAGCACCTCTTCCGCCCGGGCACGAGCGGAGCGCGAGGCTGTCAGTTATGAATGAATAAATGAATAAATAAATAAAGAATGCCACCTTTCATTTCACAGGGTACACCGGACGGCGTACCAGCAGGTAAAAGTCGGAGTAATTAAATAAATACAAAAAGAATGGCTGGGGAATTAAAAAATAATATGTTTTAATAATAATTTGTTTTTTTTGTTATAACATGAATTTCACTCTCTCTCTCCCCGTATATATATATATATATATATATATATATATATATATATATATATATATATTTATATATTTATTATATATATTGTATTTTTTTTAAGCATTTTTGAAGGTGTGCCGCTACTTCGCGGATTTTCAGTTTTCGCGGGTGGTCTCGGTCCCCATTAACCGCGATAACCGAGGGTTCACTGTACTCCATAAAATTTACAAAAGGCGAGGTGAAACACTCAACCAGGGTTGCTTTTTTGAACATTTCTCGAGGGCCATGGCGAGCCATTTCAAAAAAGCTGCACAACTAACGTATAAAATATTGATAAATTTGCTCGGCCTGATGTGTGTGTAAAGTTTCACGAGTTGTCGTTCATATTTACAACCTCATAATCAGCGTTGTTTTATTGCCGAACAGTGCAATGCCACTCCCACAACCTTTCACGAAAAAGGACGAATTTCGTATTGTGACATCCTCATGGCCGAAACAGTAATCCGAGCATATATGAGGGCGACCTTGTTGAGTTGCACGGAGAAAAACATCCAAGAAAATAACTTGTATTAGCTTTTACCAGTTGGTGGCGCTACTACTACGATGAAAAATAAGTTGGTAGAAGTCTTCAGGGCTGAAGTATCCTCAAATGTGTACAACTTCGAGAAGATAGGATCATCTGAGTCATGTTGCCGGAGCTTTTGTTGTCACAAAGTACAATCGGACTTTTCAGCACCGTAATAGCCACGCCTTTTGCCAAAACGTCACAAAATTCGGCAGAGAGTAAGATCATTGTCTTGAGTCTTTTCTGACTAATTTTCAGTCGGATTCGTCAGAAGGGCACCGTGCAGTACGTGAAAATTTAAATAAAAACAAATTTTTGATTCCACTTGGCGGCGCTGTGTGTAAAACAAAATAATAACATTAAGATGTCTTCAGGTCGGGACGTTTTATTTACAGGTGAAGGTTTGGATTTTTAGGAGCATGTGCAGGGGAGTTATTAAGCATTCATTTATTTGTATTAGGTTCATTTTGTCTTCTTATTATTGATATTTGACTGATTCATTAAAAGCAGACATTTATGTTTTAGGTTAATTTTTTACCTGACATGTTTCAGCGAGTCTTTCGCCTTCTTCAGAGTGTCGCATGATGGTGTCTTGAGACCAGTCTTTATCAGCTGATGTTCCATGAGGGTGTGACTTACCTGTCAAAAAAATTAAAAAATCAGAGCAGTAAAAGAACAAGCACAACATGAACATTACAAATCAGCAATCACTGACCACTGCAAAAGGGAAAACCACATCATGGACCGGGAGAAGGGCAGGGTCATCCGCACAGAAGAGAACAAACTACAGCGCTGGATCAGAGAGGCCATTGAGATCTGCAAGCGAGGCATAAAAACCATGAACAGAGACAAGGGAGCCTTCATCCTCTCTACCACCTGGACCAGCATCTTGGCGGAGTGAACGGACAGCGGGGGGCGTGACTTGCCTTCATTCTTGTGACAGGTAAGTCACGCCTTCATGGAACATCAGCTGATAAAGACAGGTCACAAGACACCATCACAGGGTTCGAAGTTAACTTTAAAAACTGCTTGCCCATAGGGCAAGTGCCACTAAAATTTGCCTTGCCCGAGTGGCCAAATTACTTGCCCAACTTGGGCAAGTGACAATTTTTTTTCTCTTGCCCTGAGTGACTTTTTGTATGACAAAGTGTCTAATTACAAATTGCATGAATTTTTTGTTCGGACAGTTCCCGCCTAGAAAGAATTAAAAATACGTTACAATCATAAGGGTTGCTTATAGAAAAATGTATCATGTATTAACACATTAATTAGGTGTCTGCTGACCCAGGATTATGTTATTGTTATGTTATGTTATATATGAAAGAGAATGTGGAATGACACTGAACGATGGAAGGTGGAAGGATGTGGAAAGATTGTGAATGACATTGAATGATTTGGAATGACACTGAAAGATTTTGAATAATACTGAATGACACTGAATGAAGTAAAACTTTCTGGGAACGGGCCAATTCAAGATAGCTGCCGCACTGTGGGGGAGGCTTTGGTACCAAATTTGGAAAGAGACCCAAACGGTTGGGTCCATTTTATATCAGTGTGGGGGTGAAACGTTGGTCTCGGCGGAGCTGTCTGAATATTGGAGAAGTTAGAAGACAAAGTAAAACAGAACAATTAAAATCACTCTTCAAATACATATTGTTTGGTGGGCAGAGCATGATTTACAGCTCACCATTTTATTGCATGCACCAAGCATGTTATACATTTTTCTGTCCATGGGATGGCGTAGTCAAGAAAAATGAAGCATCTCGAAGCCCATTCGTGTGTGAAGTATTTCCCTGCAGGGCTTGGCTGCTTTATGGGGCTTCATTTTGCCATCACTAGTTTTAGATAGTTTTAATTTTTGAAAGAGCATTTTTGTTTTAGTATTAAGGTAGGCCAGAAATGGAATGAAATGCAGAGATAGAAATGACACAGGAAAAATTTGGCTAGAAGGGCTATAATTTTCATTAAAGCAGAGAAGAAAATAGAAACTACAAAAAACATTGATGTGTACTTGTCCACTTTAAGGTAGAACTGGTTGAAGTGAAATGAGTCACAAGATTGGAAAAATAGGAAATAAAATAGAATTAACATGTTCATTTTTGTGATAAGAAATTTGTGATTAGGTGAAAAGGGGAAAAAAAAGAGAATTACAGGCTTTTCAAATAAAACAACCTAATTTAAATTGGCCAACTTGTAAAATGGAAAAGAAAATTCTAAATTATGCACAGAAAGCATGAACGTGTTGGGCAGAAGGAAGGAAAAAGAAAAGAAAGAAAGGAGGAAGCAGTAAGTCTTGTTACAAAACATTAACTTTTCAGGACGAGATGTGGTAGCAATGGAGGATCACGTGACGTAAAAAGTCAAACATAAAAGTGTGTGTAGAAGGAGTTCTACATCAACATGCGTTTTACTCATTAGGCCGTGATACACTGGCAAAATTGGACTTCAATAGAATTAATAAGCACGGGCGAATTCAAACAAACGTCAAAACTTTAAAGGGGCGCATTGTCAGTGATAAGAAAGAGAAAAGATATTGCCAGACCACTTTTCTGTAAAAACTTTCCTTGGGACGCCTCGGTGACCCCCATTAAATCCCTGACCCTTCATAGATAAAGTTGAGGCCCGGTGCCTCTCAGGGCTGTAATTTATGTGGCAGAGAAAGGTCCAACAAGCCTTGGTAATCTTTAAAACAGTATCGTCATGGCCATGGAATGGGTTGTGTATGTTGGAACTTGTGAAGATACACTACAAGATTGTATCGACAAAGCATCTTAACGCACTACCAAATTATTATAAGCCATTTGAGCAAAACAGTGACTGCAAAAAATGACTTCATTAGCCTGGGTTACTGCAGGAACCAGGGCAAAATGAATTCATTTGCATATTTAGTCACAACAATTTGGATTTCGTGGCAGAGAACCACTTAGAGTGTGATTAAGAGCTTTCACTGCTGCTTTAAGGAATCAAAAAATTACATTCTTTTCCCACCACATTCACATTGCACGCCGGCCTAATTGTCACAGGGACAGCGCGAGCTGAAAATGCATTTACAGCACTAAAAAACCAAACTTTTATAACAGCTAAACCAAACGTTTCCAATGTAAATTTCCACCTTTATATAGTGTAAAAAGACATCCTGAAGCCTGGGCAGTCATTAATTTGATTGTCCAATATTTCCCTTATGAGATAATGCCTCTCATAGCAAATGTGTACAGCGCGAGCTGAAAATGCATTTACAGCACTAAAAAAACAAACTTTTATAACAGCTAAACCAAACGTTTCCAATGTAAATTTCCACCTTTATATAGTGTAGAAAGGCATCCTGAAGCCTGGAAAGTCATTAATTTGATTGTCCAGTATTTCCTTCATGAGATATTGCAACACTTAGAAAAAGTGTACAGCGCCAGCAGACAATGAATTTTCAGCACTAAAAAAACGAAACTTCATTAACAGCTATACTAAATGTTTCCAATGTAAATTTCCACCTTTATATAGTGTAAAAAGACATCCTGAAGCCTGGGCAGTCATTAATTTGATTGTCCAATATTTCCCTTATGAGATAATGCCTCTCATAGCAAATGTGTACAGCGCGAGCTGAAAATGCATTTACAGCACTAAAAAACCAAACTTTTATAACAGCTAAACCAAACGTTTCCAATGTAAATTTCCACCTTTATATAGTGTAAAAAGGCATCCTGAAGCCTGGAAAGTCTTTAATTTGATTGTCCAGTATTTCCTTCATGAGATATTGCAACACTTAGAAAAAGTGTACAGCGCCAGCAGACAATGAATTTCCAGCACTAAAAAAACGAAACTTCATTAACAGCTAAACTAAACGTTTCCAATGTAAATTTCCACCTTTATATAGTGTAAAAAGACATCCTGAAGCCTGGGCAGTCATTAATTTGATTGTCCAATATTTCCCTTATGAGATAATGCCTCTCATAGCAAATGTGTACAGCGCGAGCTGAAAATGCATTTACAGCACTAAAAAACCAAACTTTTATAACAGCTAAACCAAACGTTTCCAATGTAAATTTCCACCTTTATATAGTGTAGAAAGGCATCCTGAAGCCTGGAAAGTCATTAATTTGATTGTCCAGTATTTCCTTCATGAGATATTGCAACACTTAGAAAAAGTGTACAGCGCCAGCAGACAATGAATTTTCAGCACTAAAAAAACGAAACTTCATTAACAGCTAAACCAAACGTTTCCAATGTAAATTTCCACATTTATAGAGTGTAAAAAGGCATCCTGAAGCCTGGGAAGTCATTAATTTGATTGTCCAGTATTTCCCTTATGAGATAATGCCTCACATAGCAAATGTGTACAGTGCGAGCTGAAAATGCATTTTCAGCACTAAAAAACCAAACTTTTATAACAGCTAAACCAAACGTTTCCAATGTAAATTTCCACCTTTATATAGTGTAAAAAGACATCCTGAAGCCTGGGCAGTCATTAATTTGATTGTCCAGTATTTCCCTTATGAGATAATGCCTCACATAGCAAATGTGTACAGCGCGAGCTGAAAATGCATTTACAGCACTAAAAAAACAAACTTTTATAACAGCTAAACCAAACGTTTCCAATGTAAATTTCCACATTTATAGAGTGTAAAAATGCATCCTGAAGCCTGGGAAGTCATTAATTTGATTGTCCAGTATTTCCCTTATGAGATAATGCCTCACATAGCAAATGTGTACAGTGCGAGCTGAAAATGCATTTTCAGCACTAAAAAACCAAACTTTTATAACAGCTAAACCAAACGTTTCCAATGTAAATTTCCACCTTTATATAGTGTAAAAAGACATCCTGAAGCCTGGGCAGTCATTAATTTGATTGTCCAATATTTCCCTTATGAGATAATGCCTCTCATAGCAAATGTGTACAGCGCGAGCTGAAAATGCATTTACAGCACTAAAAAACCAAACTTTTATAACAGCTAAACCAAACGTTTCCAATGTAAATTTCCACCTTTATATAGTGTAGAAAGGCATCCTGAAGCCTGGAAAGTCATTAATTTGATTGTCCAGTATTTCCTTCATGAGATATTGCAACACTTAGAAAAAGTGTACAGCGCCAGTAGACAATGAATTTTCAGCACTAAAAAAACGAAACTTCATTAACAGCTAAACTAAACGTTTCCAATGTAAATTTCCACCTTTATATAGTGTAAAAAGACATCCTGAAGCCTGGGCAGTCATTAATTTGATTGTCCAATATTTCCCTTATGAGATAATGCCTCTCATAGCAAATGTGTACAGCGCGAGCTGAAAATGCATTTACAGCACTAAAACACCAAACTTTTATAACAGCTAAACCAAACGTTTCCAATGTAAATTTCCACCTTTATATAGTGTAGAACGGCATCCTGGAGCCTGGAAAGTCATTAATTTGATTGTCCAGTATTTCCTTCATGAGATATTGCAACACTTAGAAAAAGTGTACAGCGCCAGCAGACAATGAATTTTCAGCACTAAAAAAACCAAACTTTTATAACAGCTAAACCAAACGTTTCCAATGTAAATTTCCACCTTTATATAGTGTAAAAAGACATCCTGAAGCCTGGGCAGTCATTAATTTGATTGTCCAGTATTTCCCTTATGAGATAATGCCTCACATAGCAAATGTGTACAGCGCGAGCTGAAAATGCATTTACAGCACTAAAAAAACAAACTTTTATAACAGCTAAACCAAACGTTTCCAATGTAAATTTCCACCTTTATATAGTGTAGAAAGGCATCCTGAAGCCTGGAAAGTCATTAATTTGATTGTCCAGTATTTCCTTCATGAGATATTGCAACACTTAGAAAAAGTGTACAGCGCCAGCAGACAATGAATTTTCAGCACTAAAAAAACGAAACTTCATTAACAGCTAAACCAAACGTTTCCAATGTAAATTTCCACATTTATAGAGTGTAAAAAGGCATCCTGAAGCCTGGGAAGTCATTAATTTGATTGTCCAGTATTTCCCTTATGAGATAATGCCTCACATAGCAAATGTGTACAGTGCGAGCTGAAAATGCATTTTCAGCACTAAAAAACCAAACTTTTATAACAGCTAAACCAAACGTTTCCAATGTAAATTTCCACCTTTATATAGTGTAAAAAGACATCCTGAAGCCTGGGCAGTCATTAATTTGATTGTCCAGTATTTCCCTTATGAGATAATGCCTCACATAGCAAATGTGTACAGCGCGAGCTGAAAATGCATTTACAGCACTAAAAAAACAAACTTTTATAACAGCTAAACCAAACGTTTCCAATGTAAATTTCCACATTTATAGAGTGTAAAAATGCATCCTGAAGCCTGGGAAGTCATTAATTTGATTATCCAGTATTTCCTTCATGAGATATTGCAACACTTAGAAAAAGTGTACAGCGCCAGCAGACAATGAATTTTCAGCACTAAAAAAACGAAACTTCATTAACAGCTAAACTAAACGTTTCCAATGTAAATTTCCACGTTTATATAGTGTAAAAAGACATCCTGAAGCCTGGGCAGTCATTAATTTGATTGTCCAATATTTCCCTTATGAGATAATGCCTCTCATAGCAAATGTGTACAGCGCGAGCTGAAAATGCATTTACAGCACTAAAAAACCAAACTTTTATAACAGCTAAACCAAACGTTTCCAATGTAAATTTCCACCTTTATATAGTGTAGAAAGGCATCCTGAAGCCTGGAAAGTCATTAATTTGATTGTCCAGTATTTCCTTCATGAGATATTGCAACACTTAGAAAAAGTGTACAGCGCCAGCAGACAATGAATTTTCAGCACTAAAAAAACGAAACTTCATTAACAGCTAAACTAAACGTTTCCAATGTAAATTTCCACCTTTATATAGTGTAAAAAGACATCCTGAAGCCTGGGCAGTCATTAATTTGATTGTCCAATATTTCCCTTATGAGATAATGCCTCTCATAGCAAATGTGTACAGCGCGAGCTGAAAATGCATTTACAGCACTAAAAAACCAAACTTTTATAACAGCTAAACCAAACGTTTCCAATGTAAATTTCCACCTTTATATAGTGTAGAAAGGCATCCTGAAGCCTGGAAAGTCATTAATTTGATTGTCCAGTATTTCCTTCATGAGATATTGCAACACTTAGAAAAAGTGTACAGCGCCAGCAGACAATGAATTTTCAGCACTAAAAAAACGAAACTTCATTAACAGCTAAACCAAACGTTTCCAATGTAAATTTCCACATTTATAGAGTGTAAAAAGGCATCCTGAAGCCTGGGAAGTCATTAATTTGATTGTCCAGTATTTCCCTTATGAGATAATGCCTCACATAGCAAATGTGTACAGTGCGAGCTGAAAATGCATTTTCAGCACTAAAAAACCAAACTTTTATAACAGCTAAACCAAACGTTTCCAATGTAAATTTCCACCTTTATATAGTGTAAAAAGACATCCTGAAGCCTGGGCAGTCATTAATTTGATTGTCCAGTATTTCCCTTATGAGATAATGCCTCACATAGCAAATGTGTACAGCGCGAGCTGAAAATGCATTTACAGCACTAAAAAAACAAACTTTTATAACAGCTAAACCAAACGTTTCCAATGTAAATTTCCACATTTATAGAGTGTAAAAATGCATCCTGAAGCCTGGGAAGTCATTAATTTGATTGTCCAGTATTTCCCTTATGAGATAATGCCTCACATAGCAAATGTGTACAGTGCGAGCTGAAAATGCATTTTCAGCACTAAAAAACCAAACTTTTATAACAGCTAAACCAAACGTTTCCAATGTAAATTTCCACCTTTATATAGTGTAAAAAGACATCCTGAAGCCTGGGCAGTCATTAATTTGATTGTCCAATATTTCCCTTATGAGATAATGCCTCTCATAGCAAATGTGTACAGCGCGAGCTGAAAATGCATTTACAGCACTAAAAAACCAAACTTTTATAACAGCTAAACCAAACGTTTCCAATGTAAATTTCCACCTTTATATAGTGTAGAAAGGCATCCTGAAGCCTGGAAAGTCATTAATTTGATTGTCCAGTATTTCCTTCATGAGATATTGCAACACTTAGAAAAAGTGTACAGCGCCAGTAGACAATGAATTTTCAGCACTAAAAAAACGAAACTTCATTAACAGCTAAACTAAACGTTTCCAATGTAAATTTCCACCTTTATATAGTGTAAAAAGACATCCTGAAGCCTGGGCAGTCATTAATTTGATTGTCCAATATTTCCCTTATGAGATAATGCCTCTCATAGCAAATGTGTACAGCGCGAGCTGAAAATGCATTTACAGCACTAAAACACCAAACTTTTATAACAGCTAAACCAAACGTTTCCAATGTAAATTTCCACCTTTATATAGTGTAGAACGGCATCCTGGAGCCTGGAAAGTCATTAATTTGATTGTCCAGTATTTCCTTCATGAGATATTGCAACACTTAGAAAAAGTGTACAGCGCCAGCAGACAATGAATTTTCAGCACTAAAAAAACCAAACTTTTATAACAGCTAAACCAAACGTTTCCAATGTAAATTTCCACCTTTATATAGTGTAAAAAGACATCCTGAAGCCTGGGCAGTCATTAATTTGATTGTCCAGTATTTCCCTTATGAGATAATGCCTCACATAGCAAATGTGTACAGCGCGAGCTGAAAATGCATTTACAGCACTAAAAAAACAAACTTTTATAACAGCTAAACCAAACGTTTCCAATGTAAATTTCCACCTTTATATAGTGTAGAAAGGCATCCTGAAGCCTGGAAAGTCATTAATTTGATTGTCCAGTATTTCCTTCATGAGATATTGCAACACTTAGAAAAAGTGTACAGCGCCAGCAGACAATGAATTTTCAGCACTAAAAAAACGAAACTTCATTAACAGCTAAACCAAACGTTTCCAATGTAAATTTCCACATTTATAGAGTGTAAAAAGGCATCCTGAAGCCTGGGAAGTCATTAATTTGATTGTCCAGTATTTCCCTTATGAGATAATGCCTCACATAGCAAATGTGTACAGTGCGAGCTGAAAATGCATTTTCAGCACTAAAAAACCAAACTTTTATAACAGCTAAACCAAACGTTTCCAATGTAAATTTCCACCTTTATATAGTGTAAAAAGACATCCTGAAGCCTGGGCAGTCATTAATTTGATTGTCCAGTACAGCGCGAGCTGAAAATGCATTTACAGCACTAAAAAAACAAACTTTTATAACAGCTAAACCAAACGTTTCCAATGTAAATTTCCACATTTATAGAGTGTAAAAATGCATCCTGAAGCCTGGGAAGTCATTAATTTGATTATCCAGTATTTCCTTCATGAGATATTGCAACACTTAGAAAAAGTGTACAGCGCCAGCAGACAATGAATTTTCAGCACTAAAAAAACGAAACTTCATTAACAGCTAAACTAAACGTTTCCAATGTAAATTTCCACGTTTATATAGTGTAAAAAGACATCCTGAAGCCTGGGCAGTCATTAATTTGATTGTCCAATATTTCCCTTATGAGATAATGCCTCTCATAGCAAATGTGTACAGCGCGAGCTGAAAATGCATTTACAGCACTAAAAAACCAAACTTTTATAACAGCTAAACCAAACGTTTCCAATGTAAATTTCCACCTTTATATAGTGTAGAAAGGCATCCTGAAGCCTGGAAAGTCATTAATTTGATTGTCCAGTATTTCCTTCATGAGATATTGCAACACTTAGAAAAAGTGTACAGCGCCAGCAGACAATGAATTTTCAGCACTAAAAAAACGAAACTTCATTAACAGCTAAACTAAACGTTTCCAATGTAAATTTCCACCTTTATATAGTGTAAAAAGACATCCTGAAGCCTGGGCAGTCATTAATTTGATTGTCCAATATTTCCCTTATGAGATAATGCCTCTCATAGCAAATGTGTACAGCGCGAGCTGAAAATGCATTTACAGCACTAAAACACCAAACTTTTATAACAGCTAAACCAAACGTTTCCAATGTAAATTTCCACCTTTATATAGTGTAGAAAGGCATCCTGGAGCTTGGAAAGTCATTAATTTGATTGTCCAGTATTTCCTTCATGAGATATTGCAACACTTAGAAAAAGTGTACAGCGCCAGCAGACAATGAATTTTCAGCACTAAAAAAACCAAACTTTTATAACAGCTAAACCAAACGTTTCCAATGTAAATTTTCACCTTTATATAGTGTAAAAAGACATCCTGAAGCCTGGGCAGTCATTAATTTGATTGTCCAGTATTTCCCTTATGAGATAATGCCTCTCATAGCAAATGTGTACAGCGCGAGCTGAAAATGCATTTACAGCACTAAAACACCAAACTTTTATAACAGCTAAACCAAACGTTTCCAATGTAAATTTCCACCTTTATATAGTGTAGAAAGGCATCCTGGAGCTTGGAAAGTCATTAATTTGATTGTCCAGTATTTCCTTCATGAGATATTGCAACACTTAGAAAAAGTGTACAGCGCCAGCAGACAATGAATTTTCAGCACTAAAAAAACGAAACTTCATTAACAGCTAAACTAAACGTTTCCAATGTAAATTTCCACCTTTATATAGTGTAAAAAGACATCCTGAAGCCTGGGCAGTCATTAATTTGATTGTCCAATATTTCCCTTATGAGATAATGCCTCTCATAGCAAATGTGTACAGCGCGAGCTGAAAATGCATTTACAGCACTAAAACACCAAACTTTTATAACAGCTAAACCAAACGTTTCCAATGTAAATTTCCACCTTTATATAGTGTAGAAAGGCATCCTGGAGCCTGGAAAGTCATTAATTTGATTGTCCAGTATTTCCTTCATGAGATATTGCAACACTTAGAAAAAGTGTACAGCGCCAGCAGACAATGAATTTTCAGCACTAAAAAAACCAAACTTTTATAACAGCTAAACCAAACGTTTCCAATGTAAATTTCCACCTTTATATAGTGTAAAAAGACATCCTGAAGCCTGGGCAGTCATTAATTTGATTGTCCAGTATTTCCCTTATGAGATAATGCCTCACATAGCAAATGTGTACAGCGCGAGCTGAAAATGCATTTACAGCACTAAAAAAACAAACTTTTATAACAGCTAAACCAAACGTTTCCAATGTAAATTTCCACCTTTATATAGTGTAGAAAGGCATCCTGAAGCCTGGAAAGTCATTAATTTGATTGTCCAGTATTTCCTTCATGAGATATTGCAACACTTAGAAAAAGTGTACAGCGCCAGCAGACAATGAATTTTCAGCACTAAAAAAACGAAACTTCATTAACAGCTAAACCAAACGTTTCCAATGTAAATTTCCACATTTATAGAGTGTAAAAAGGCATCCTGAAGCCTGGGAAGTCATTAATTTGATTGTCCAGTATTTCCCTTATGAGATAATGCCTCACATAGCAAATGTGTACAGTGCGAGCTGAAAATGCATTTTCAGCACTAAAAAACCAAACTTTTATAACAGCTAAACCAAACGTTTCCAATGTAAATTTCCACCTTTATATAGTGTAAAAAGACATCCTGAAGCCTGGGCAGTCATTAATTTGATTGTCCAGTATTTCCCTTATGAGATAATGCCTCACATAGCAAATGTGTACAGCGCGAGCTGAAAATGCATTTACAGCACTAAAAAAACAAACTTTTATAACAGCTAAACCAAACGTTTCCAATGTAAATTTCCACATTTATAGAGTGTAAAAATGCATCCTGAAGCCTGGGAAGTCATTAATTTGATTGTCCAGTATTTCCCTTATGAGATAAATGCCTCACATAGCAAATGTGTACAGTGCGAGCTGAAAATGCATTTTCAGCACTAAAAAACCAAACTTTTATAACAGCTAAACCAAACGTTTCCAATGTAAATTTCCACCTTTATATAGTGTAAAAAGACATCCTGAAGCCTGGGCAGTCATTAATTTGATTGTCCAATATTTCCCTTATGAGATAATGCCTCTCATAGCAAATGTGTACAGCGCGAGCTGAAAATGCATTTACAGCACTAAAAAACCAAACTTTTATAACAGCTAAACCAAACGTTTCCAATGTAAATTTCCACCTTTATATAGTGTAGAAAGGCATCCTGAAGCCTGGAAAGTCATTAATTTGATTGTCCAGTATTTCCTTCATGAGATATTGCAACACTTAGAAAAAGTGTACAGCGCCAGTAGACAATGAATTTTCAGCACTAAAAAAACGAAACTTCATTAACAGCTAAACTAAACGTTTCCAATGTAAATTTCCACCTTTATATAGTGTAAAAAGACATCCTGAAGCCTGGGCAGTCATTAATTTGATTGTCCAATATTTCCCTTATGAGATAATGCCTCTCATAGCAAATGTGTACAGCGCGAGCTGAAAATGCATTTACAGCACTAAAACACCAAACTTTTATAACAGCTAAACCAAACGTTTCCAATGTAAATTTCCACCTTTATATAGTGTAGAAAGGCATCCTGGAGCTTGGAAAGTCATTAATTTGATTGTCCAGTATTTCCTTCATGAGATATTGCAACACTTAGAAAAAGTGTACAGCGCCAGCAGACAATGAATTTTCAGCACTAAAAAAACCAAACTTTTATAACAGCTAAACCAAACGTTTCCAATGTAAATTTTCACCTTTATATAGTGTAAAAAGACATCCTGAAGCCTGGGCAGTCATTAATTTGATTGTCCAGTATTTCCCTTATGAGATAATGCCTCACATAGCAAATGTGTACAGCGCGAGCTGAAAATGCATTTACAGCACTAAAAAAACAAACTTTTATAACAGCTAAACCAAACGTTTCCAATGTAAATTTCCACCTTTATATAGTGTAGAAAGGCATCCTGAAGCCTGGAAAGTCATTAATTTGATTGTCCAGTATTTCCTACATGAGATATTGCAAAACTTAGAAAAAGTGTACAGCGCCAGCAGACAATGAATTTTCAGCACTAAAAAAACGAAACTTCATTAACAGCTAAACCAAACGTTTCCAATGTAAATTTCCACATTTATAGAGTGTAAAAAGGCATCCTGAAGCCTGGGAAGTCATTAATTTGATTGTCCAGTATTTCCCTTATGAGATAATGCCTCACATAGCAAATGTGTACAGTGCGAGCTGAAAATGCATTTTCAGCACTAAAAAACCAAACTTATATAACACCTAAACCAAACGTTTCCAATGTAAATTTCCACCTTTATATAGAGTAAAAAGACATCCTGAAGCCTGGGCAGTCATTAATTTGATTGTCCAATATTTCCCTTATGAGATAATGCCTCTCATAGCAAATGTGTACAGCGCGAGCTGAAAATGCATTTACAGCACTAAAAAAACAAACTTTTATAACAGCTAAACCAAACGTTTCCAATGTAAATTTCCACCTTTATATAGTGTAAAAAGACATCCTGAAGCCTGGGCAGTCATTAATTTGATTGTCCAATATTTCCCTTATGAGATAATGCCTCTCATAGCAAATGTGTACAGCGCGAGCTGAAAATGCATTTACAGCACTAAAAAACCAAACTTTTATAACAGCTAAACCAAACGTTTCAAATGTAAATTTCCACCTTTATATAGTGTAAAAGGACATCCTGAAGCCTGGGCAGTCATTAATTTGATTGTCCAATATTTCCCTTATGAGATAATGCCTCTCATAGCAAATGTGTACAGCGCGAGCTGAAAATGCATTTACAGCACTAAAAAACCAAACTTTTATAACAGCTAAACCAAACGTTTCCAATGTAAATTTCCACCTTTATATAGTGTAGAAAGGCATCCTGAAGCCTGGAAAGTCATTAATTTGATTGTCCAGTATTTCCTTCATGAGATATTGCAACACTTAGAAAAAGTGTACAGCGCCAGCAGACAATGAATTTCCAGCACTAAAAAAACGAAACTTCATTAACAGCTAAACTAAACGTTTCCAATGTAAATTTCCACCTTTATATAGTGTAAAAAGACATCCTGAAGCCTGGGCAGTCATTAATTTGATTGTCCAATATTTCCCTTATGAGATAATGCCTCTCATAGCAAATGTGTACAGCGCGAGCTGAAAATGCATTTACAGCACTAAAAAAACAAACTTTTATAACAGCTAAACCAAACGTTTCCAATGTAAATTTCCACCTTTATATAGTGTAAAAAGACATCCTGAAGCCTGGGCAGTCATTAATTTGATTGTCCAATATTTCCCTTATGAGATAATGCCTCTCATAGCAAATGTGTACAGCGCGAGCTGAAAATGCATTTACAGCACTAAAAAACCAAACTTTTATAACAGCTAAACCAAACGTTTCCAATGTAAATTTCCACCTTTATATAGTGTAGAAAGGCATCCTGAAGCCTGGAAAGTCATTAATTTGATTGTCCAGTATTTCCTTCATGAGATATTGCAACACTTAGAAAAAGTGTACAGCGCCAGCAGACAATGAATTTTCAGCACTAAAAAAACGAAACTTCATTAACAGCTAAACCAAACGTTTCCAATGTAAATTTCCACATTTATAGAGTGTAAAAAGGCATCCTGAAGCCTGGGAAGTCATTAATTTGATTGTCCAGTATTTCCCTTATGATATAATGCCTCACATAGCAAATGTGTACAGCGCGAGCTGAAAATGCATTTACAGCACTAAAAAACCAAACTTTTATAACAGCTAAACCAAACGTTTCCAATGTAAATTTCCACCTTTATATAGTGTAAAAAGACATCCTGAAGCCTGGGCAGTCATTAATTTGATTGTCCAATATTTCCCTTATGAGATAATGCCTCTCATAGCAAATGTGTACAGCGCGAGCTGAAAATGCATTTTCAGCACTAAAAAACCAAACTTTTATAACAGCTAAACCAAACGTTTCAAATGTAAATTTCCACCTTTATATAGTGTAAAAAGACATCCTGAAGCCTGGGCAGTCATTAATTTGATTGTCCAATATTTCCCTTATGAGATAATGCCTCTCATAGCAAATGTGTACAGTGCGAGCTGAAAATGCATTTACAGCACTAAAAAAACAAACTTTTGTAACAGCTAAACCAAACGTTTCCAATGTAAATTTCCACCTTTATATACTGTAAAAAGACATCCTGAAGCCTGGGCAGTCATTAATTTGATTGTCCAATATTTCCCTTAAGAGATAATGCCTCTCATAGCAAATGTGTACAGTGCGAGCTGAAAATGCATTTACAGCACTAAAAAAACAAACTTTTATAACAGCTAAACCAAACGTTTCCAATGTAAATTTCCACCTTTATATAGTGTAAAAAGACATCCTGAAGCCTGGGCAGTCATTAATTTGATTGTCCAATATTTCCCTTATGAGATAATGCCTCTCATAGCAAATGTGTACAGCGCGAGCTGAAAATGCATTTACAGCACTAAAAAACCAAACTTTTATAACAGCTAAACCAAACGTTTCCAATGTAAATTTCCACCTTTATATAGTGTAGAAAGGCATCCTGAAGCCTGGAAAGTCATTAATTTGATTGTCCAGTATTTCCTTCATGAGATATTGCAACACTTAGAAAAAGTGTACAGCGCCAGCAGACAATGAATTTTCAGCACTAAAAAAACGAAACTTCATTAACAGCTAAACCAAACGTTTCCAATGTAAATTTCCACATTTATAGAGTGTAAAAAGGCATCCTGAAGCCTGGGAAGTCATTAATTTGATTGTCCAGTATTTCCCTTATGAGATAATGCCTCACATAGCAAATGTGTACAGTGCGAGCTGAAAATGCATTTACAGCACTAAAAAACCAAACTTTTATAACAGCTAAACCAAACGTTTCCAATGTAAATTTCGACCTTTATATAGTGTAGAAAGGCATCCTGGAGCCTGGAAAGTCATTAATTTGATTGTCCAGTATTTCCTTCATGAGATATTGCAACACTTAGAAAAAGTGTACAGCGCCAGCAGACAATGAATTTTCAGCACTAAAAAAACCAAACTTTTATAACAGCTAAACCAAACGTTTCCAATGTAAATTTCCACCTTTATATAGTGTAAAAAGACATCCTGAAGCCTGGGCAGTCATTAATTTGATTGTCCAATATTTCCCTTATGAGATAATGCCTCTCATAGCAAATGTGTACAGCGCGAGCTGAAAATGCATTTACAGCACTAAAAAACCAAACTTTTATAACAGCTAAACCAAACGTTTCCAATGTAAATTTCCACCTTTATATAGTGTAGAAAGGCATCCTGAAGCCTGGAAAGTCATTAATTTGATTGTCCAGTATTTCCTTCATGAGATATTGCAACACTTAGAAAAAGTGTACAGCGCCAGCAGACAATGAATTTCCAGCACTAAAAAAACGAAACTTCATTAACAGCTAAACTAAACGTTTCCAATGTAAATTTCCACCTTTATATAGTGTAAAAAGACATCCTGAAGCCTGGGCAGTCATTAATTTGATTGTCCAATATTTCCCTTATGAGATAATGCCTCTCATAGCAAATGTGTACAGCGCGAGCTGAAAATGCATTTACAGCACTAAAAAAACAAACTTTTATAACAGCTAAACCAAACGTTTCCAATGTAAATTTCCACCTTTATATAGTGTAAAAAGACATCCTGAAGCCTGGGCAGTCATTAATTTGATTGTCCAATATTTCCCTTATGAGATAATGCCTCTCATAGCAAATGTGTACAGCGCGAGCTGAAAATGCATTTACAGCACTAAAAAACCAAACTTTTATAACAGCTAAACCAAACGTTTCCAATGTAAATTTCCACCTTTATATAGTGTAGAAAGGCATCCTGAAGCCTGGAAAGTCATTAATTTGATTGTCCAGTATTTCCTTCATGAGATATTGCAACACTTAGAAAAAGTGTACAGCGCCAGCAGACAATGAATTTTCAGCACTAAAAAAACGAAACTTCATTAACAGCTAAACCAAACGTTTCCAATGTAAATTTCCACATTTATAGAGTGTAAAAAGGCATCCTGAAGCCTGGGAAGTCATTAATTTGATTGTCCAGTATTTCCCTTATGATATAATGCCTCACATAGCAAATGTGTACAGCGCGAGCTGAAAATGCATTTACAGCACTAAAAAACCAAACTTTTATAACAGCTAAACCAAACGTTTCCAATGTAAATTTCCACCTTTATATAGTGTAGAAAGGCATCCTGAAGCCTGGAAAGTGATTAATTTGATTGTCCAGTATTTCCTTCATGAGATATTGCAACACTTAGAAAAAGTGTACAGCGCCAGCAGACAATGAATTTTCAGCACTAAAAAACCGAAACTTCATTAACAGCTAAACTAAACGTTTCCAATGTAAATTTCCACCTTTATATAGTGTAAAAAGACATCCTGAAGCCTGGGCAGTCATTAATTTGATTGTCCAATATTTCCCTTATGAGATAATGCCTCTCATAGCAAATGTGTACAGCGCGAGCTGAAAATGCATTTACAGCACTAAAAAAACAAACTTTTATAACAGCTAAACCAAACGTTTCCAATGTAAATTTCCACCTTTATATAGTGTAGAAAGGCATCCTGAAGCCTGGAAAGTCATTAATTTGATTGTCCAGTATTTCCTTCATGAGATATTGCAACACTTAGAAAAAGTGTACAGCGCCAGCAGACAATGAATTTCCAGCACTAAAAAAACGAAACTTCATTAACAGCTAAACTAAACGTTTCCAATGTAAATTTCCACCTTTATATAGTGTAAAAAGACATCCTGAAGCCTGGGCAGTCATTAATTTGATTGTCCAATATTTCCCTTATGAGATAATGCCTCTCATAGCAAATGTGTACAGCGCGAGCTGAAAATGCATTTACAGCACTAAAAAAACAAACTTTTATAACAGCTAAACCAAACGTTTCCAATGTAAATTTCCACCTTTATATAGTGTAGAAAGGCATCCTGAAGCCTGGAAAGTCATTAATTTGATTGTCCAGTATTTCCTTCATGAGATATTGCAACACTTAGAAAAAGTGTACAGCGCCAGCAGACAATGAATTTTCAGCACTAAAAAAACGAAACTTCATTAACAGCTAAACCAAACGTTTCCAATGTAAATTTCCACATTTATAGAGTGTAAAAAGGCATCCTGAAGCCTGGGAAGTCATTAATTTGATTGTCCAGTATTTCCCTTATGAGATAATGCCTCACATAGCAAATGTGTACAGTGCGAGCTGAAAATGCATTTTCAGCACTAAAAAACCAAACTTTTATAACAGCTAAACCAAACGTTTCCAATGTAAATTTCCACCTTTATATAGTGTAAAAAGACATCCTGAAGCCTGGGCAGTCATTAATTTGATTGTCCAGTATTTCCCTTATGAGATAATGCCTCACATAGCAAATGTGTACAGCGCGAGCTGAAAATGCATTTACAGCACTAAAAAAACAAACTTTTATAACAGCTAAACCAAACGTTTCCAATGTAAATTTCCACATTTATAGAGTGTAAAAATGCATCCTGAAGCCTGGGAAGTCATTAATTTGATTGTCCAGTATTTCCCTTATGAGATAATGCCTCACATAGCAAATGTGTACAGTGCGAGCTGAAAATGCATTTTCAGCACTAAAAAACCAAACTTTTATAACAGCTAAACCAAACGTTTCCAATGTAAATTTCCACCTTTATATAGTGTAAAAAGACATCCTGAAGCCTGGGCAGTCATTAATTTGATTGTCCAATATTTCCCTTATGAGATAATGCCTCTCATAGCAAATGTGTACAGCGCGAGCTGAAAATGCATTTACAGCACTAAAAAACCAAACTTTTATAACAGCTAAACCAAACGTTTCCAATGTAAATTTCCACCTTTATATAGTGTAGAAAGGCATCCTGAAGCCTGGAAAGTCATTAATTTGATTGTCCAGTATTTCCTTCATGAGATATTGCAACACTTAGAAAAAGTGTACAGCGCCAGTAGACAATGAATTTTCAGCACTAAAAAAACGATACTTCATTAACAGCTAAATAAACGTTTCCAATGTAAATTTCCACCTTTATATAGTGTAAAAAGACATCCTGAAGCCTGGGCAGTCATTAATATGATTGTCCAATATTTCCCTTATGAGATAATGCCTCTCATAGCAAATGTGTACAGCGCGAGCTGAAAATGCATTTACAGCACTAAAAAACCAAACTTTTATAACAGCTAAACCAAACGTTTCCAATGTAAATTTCCACCTTTATATAGTGTAGAAAGGCATCCTGGAGCCTGGAAAGTCATTAATTTGATTGTCCAGTATTTCCTTCATGAGATATTGCAACACTTAGAAAAAGTGTACAGCGCCAGCAGACAATGAATTTTCAGCACTAAAAAAACCAAACTTTTATAACAGCTAAACCAAACGTTTCCAATGTAAATTTCCACCTTTATATAGTGAAAAAAGGCATCCTGAAGCCTGGGAAGTCATTAATTTGATTGTCCAGTATTTTCCTTATGAGATAATGCCTCACATAGCAAATGTGTACAGTGCGAGCTGAAAATGCATTTTCAGCACTAAAAAAACAAACTTATATAACACCTAAACCAAACGTTTCCAATGTAAATTTCCACCTTTATATAGTGTAAAAAGACATCCTGAAGCCTGGGCAGTCATTAATTTGATTGTCCAGTATTTCCCTTATGAGATAATGCCTCACATAGCAAATGTGTACAGCGCGAGCTGAAAATGCATTTACAGCACTAAAAAAACAAACTTTTATAACAGCTAAACCAAACGTTTCCAATGTAAATTTCCACATTTATAGAGTGTAAAAATGCATCCTGAAGCCTGGGAAGTCATTAATTTGATTGTCCAGTATTTCCCTTATGAGATAATGCCTCACATAGCAAATGTGTACAGTGCGAGCTGAAAATGCATTTTCAGCACTAAAAAACCAAACTTTTATAACAGCTAAACCAAACGTTTCCAATGTAAATTTCCACCTTTATATAGTGTAAAAAGACATCCTGAAGCCTGGGCAGTCATTAATTTGATTGTCCAATATTTCCCTTATGAGATAATGCCTCTCATAGCAAATGTGTACAGCGCGAGCTGAAAATGCATTTACAGCACTAAAAAACCAAACTTTTATAACAGCTAAACCAAACGTTTCCAATGTAAATTTCCACCTTTATATAGTGTAGAAAGGCATCCTGAAGCCTGGAAAGTCATTAATTTGATTGTCCAGTATTTCCTTCATGAGATATTGCAACACTTAGAAAAAGTGTACAGCGCCAGTAGACAATGAATTTTCAGCACTAAAAAAACGATACTTCATTAACAGCTAAATAAACGTTTCCAATGTAAATTTCCACCTTTATATAGTGTAAAAAGACATCCTGAAGCCTGGGCAGTCATTAATATGATTGTCCAATATTTCCCTTATGAGATAATGCCTCTCATAGCA
This sequence comes from Idiotropiscis lumnitzeri, assembly GCF_059441095.1. NCBI lineage: Eukaryota > Metazoa > Chordata > Actinopteri > Syngnathiformes > Syngnathidae > Idiotropiscis > Idiotropiscis lumnitzeri. The sequence continues at coordinate 269,911 of NW_028283632.1, read as the reverse complement.
AATGTGTACAGCGCGAGCTGAAAATGCATTTACAGCACTAAAAAACCAAACTTTTATAACAGCTAAACCAAACGTTTCCAATGTAAATTTCCACCTTTATATAGTGTAGAAAGGCATCCTGGAGCCTGGAAAGTCATTAATTTGATTGTCCAGTATTTCCTTCATGAGATATTGCAACACTTAGAAAAAGTGTACAGCGCCAGCAGACAATGAATTTTCAGCACTAAAAAAACCAAACTTTTATAACAGCTAAACCAAACGTTTCCAATGTAAATTTCCACCTTTATATAGTGAAAAAAGGCATCCTGAAGCCTGGGAAGTCATTAATTTGATTGTCCAGTATTTTCCTTATGAGATAATGCCTCACATAGCAAATGTGTACAGTGCGAGCTGAAAATGCATTTTCAGCACTAAAAAAACAAACTTATATAACACCTAAACCAAACGTTTCCAATGTAAATTTCCACCTTTATATAGTGTAAAAAGACATCCTGAAGCCTGGGCAGTCATTAATTTGATTGTCCAATATTTCCCTTATGAGATAATGCCTCTCATAGCAAATGTGTACAGCGCGAGCTGAAAATGCATTTACAGCACTAAAAAACCAAACTTTTATAACAGCTAAACCAAACGTTTCCAATGTAAATTTCCACCTTTATATAGTGTAAAAAGACATCCTGAAGCCTGGGCAGTCATTAATTTGATTGTCCAATATTTCCCTTATGAGATAATGCCTCTCATAGCAAATGTGTACAGCGCGAGCTGAAAATGCATTTTCAGCACTAAAAAACCAAACTTTTATAACAGCTAAACCAAACGTTTCAAATGTAAATTTCCACCTTTATATAGTGTAAAAAGACATCCTGAAGCCTGGGCAGTCATTAATTTGATTGTCCAATATTTCCCTTATGAGATAATGCCTCTCATAGCAAATGTGTACAGTGCGAGCTGAAAATGCATTTACAGCACTAAAAAAACAAACTTTTATAACAGCTAAACCAAACGTTTCCAATGTAAATTTCCACCTTTATATAGTGTAAAAAGACATCCTGAAGCCTGGGCAGTCATTAATTTGATTGTCCAATATTTCCCTTATGAGATAATGCCTCTCATAGCAAATGTGTACAGTGCGAGCTGAAAATGCATTTACAGCACTAAAAAAACAAACTTTTATAACAGCTAAACCAAACGTTTCCAATGTAAATTTCCACCTTTATATAGTGTAAAAAGACATCCTGAAGCCTGGGCAGTCATTAATTTGATTGTCCAATATTTCCCTTATGAGATAATGCCTCTCATAGCAAATGTGTACAGCGCGAGCTGAAAATGCATTTACAGCACTAAAAAACCAAACTTTTATAACAGCTAAACCAAACGTTTCCAATGTAAATTTCCACCTTTATATAGTGTAGAAAGGCATCCTGAAGCCTGGAAAGTCATTAATTTGATTGTCCAGTATTTCCTTCATGAGATATTGCAACACTTAGAAAAAGTGTACAGCGCCAGCAGACAATGAATTTTCAGCACTAAAAAAACGAAACTTCATTAACAGCTAAACCAAACGTTTCCAATGTAAATTTCCACATTTATAGAGTGTAAAAAGGCATCCTGAAGCCTGGGAAGTCATTAATTTGATTGTCCAGTATTTCCCTTATGAGATAATGCCTCACATAGCAAATGTGTACAGTGCGAGCTGAAAATGCATTTACAGCACTAAAAAACCAAACTTTTATAACAGCTAAACCAAACGTTTCCAATGTAAATTTCCACCTTTATATAGTGTAGAAAGGCATCCTGAAGCCTGGAAAGTCATTAATTTGATTGTCCAGTATTTCCCTTATGAGATAATGCCTCACATAGCAAATGTGTACAGTGCGAGCTGAAAATGCATTTTCAGCACTAAAAAAACAAACTTATATAACACCTAAACCAAACGTTTCCAATGTAAATTTCCACCTTTATATAGTGTAAAAAGACATCCTGAAGCCTGGGCAGTCATTAATTTGATTGTCCAATATTTCCCTTATGAGATAATGCCTCTCATAGCAAATGTGTACAGCGCGAGCTGAAAATGCATTTACAGCACTAAAAAACCAAACTTTTATAACAGCTAAACCAAACGTTTCCAATGTAAATTTCCACCTTTATATAGTGTAAAAAGACATCCTGAAGCCTGGGCAGTCATTAATTTGATTGTCCAATATTTCCCTTATGAGATAATGCCTCTCATAGCAAATGTGTACAGCGCGAGCTGAAAATGCATTTTCAGCACTAAAAAACCAAACTTTTATAACAGCTAAACCAAACGTTTCAAATGTAAATTTCCACCTTTATATAGTGTAAAAAGACATCCTGAAGCCTGGGCAGTCATTAATTTGATTGTCCAATATTTCCCTTATGAGATAATGCCTCTCATAGCAAATGTGTACAGTGCGAGCTGAAAATGCATTTACAGCACTAAAAAAACAAACTTTTATAACAGCTAAACCAAACGTTTCCAATGTAAATTTCCACCTTTATATACTGTAAAAAGACATCCTGAAGCCTGGGCAGTCATTAATTTGATTGTCCAATATTTCCCTTAAGAGATAATGCCTCTCATAGCAAATGTGTACAGTGCGAGCTGAAAATGCATTTACAGCACTAAAAAAACAAACTTTTATAACAGCTAAACCAAACGTTTCCAATGTAAATTTCCACCTTTATATAGTGTAAAAAGACATCCTGAAGCCTGGGCAGTCATTAATTTGATTGTCCAATATTTCCCTTATGAGATAATGCCTCTCATAGCAAATGTGTACAGCGCGAGCTGAAAATGCATTTACAGCACTAAAAAACCAAACTTTTATAACAGCTAAACCAAACGTTTCCAATGTAAATTTCCACCTTTATATAGTGTAAAAAGACATCCTGAAGCCTGGGCAGTCATTAATTTGATTGTCCAATATTTCCCTTATGAGATAATGCCTCTCATAGCAAATGTGTACAGTGCGAGCTGAAAATGCATTTACAGCACTAAAAAAACAAACTTTTATAACAGCTAAACCAAACGTTTCCAATGTAAATTTCCACCTTTATATAGTGTAAAAAGACATCCTGAAGCCTGGGCAGTCATTAATTTGATTGTCCAATATTTCCCTTATGAGATAATGCCTCTCATAGCAAATGTGTACAGCGCGAGCTGAAAATGCATTTACAGCACTAAAAAACCAAACTTTTATAACAGCTAAACCAAACGTTTCCAATGTAAATTTCCACCTTTATATAGTGTAGAAAGGCATCCTGAAGCCTGGAAAGTCATTAATTTGATTGTCCAGTATTTCCTTCATGAGATATTGCAACACTTAGAAAAAGTGTACAGCGCCAGCAGACAATGAATTTTCAGCACTAAAAATAACGAAACTTCATTAACAGCTAAACCAAACGTTTCCAATGTAAATTTCCACATTTATAGAGTGTAAAAAGGCATCCTGAAGCCTGGGAAGTCATTAATTTGATTATCCAGTATTTCCCTTATGAGATAATGCCTCACATAGCAAATGTGTACAGTGCGAGCTGAAAATGCATTTACAGCACTAAAAAAACAAACTTTTATAACAGCTAAACCAAACGTTTCCAATGTAAATTTCCACCTTTATATAGTGTAGAAAGGCATCCTGAAGCCTGGAAAGTCATTAATTTGATTGTCCAGTATTTCCTTCATGAGATATTGCAACACTTAGAAAAAGTGTACAGCGCCAGCAGACAATGAATTTTCAGCACTAAATAAACGAAACTTCATTAACAGCTAAAGTAAACGTTTCCAATGTAAATTTCCACCTTTATATAGTGTAAAAAGACATCCTGAAGCCTGGGCAGTCATTAATTTGATTGTCCAATATTTCCCTTATGAGATAATGCCTCTCATAGCAAATGTGTACAGTGCGAGCTGAAAATGCATTTACAGCACTAAAAAAACAAACTTTTATAACAGCTAAACCAAACGTTTCCAATGTAAATTTCCACCTTTATATAGTGTAAAAAGACATCCTGAAGCCTGGGCAGTCATTAATTTGATTGTCCAATATTTCCCTTATGAGATAATGCCTCTCATAGCAAATGTGTACAGCGCGAGCTGAAAATGCATTTACAGCACTAAAAAACCAAACTTTTATAACAGCTAAACCAAACGTTTCCAATGTAAATTTCCACCTTTATATAGTGTAGAAAGGCATCCTGAAGCCTGGAAAGTCATTAATTTGATTGTCCAGTATTTCCTTCATGAGATATTGCAACACTTAGAAAAAGTGTACAGCGCCAGCAGACAATGAATTTTCAGCACTAAAAAAAACGAAACTTCATTAACAGCTAAACCAAACGTTTCCAATGTAAATTTCCACATTTATAGAGTGTAAAAAGGCATCCTGAAGCCTGGGAAGTCATTAATTTGATTGTCCAGTATTTCCCTTATGAGATAATGCCTCTCATTGCAAATGTGTACAGCGCGAGCTGAAAATGCATTTTCAGCACTAAAAAACCAAACTTTTATAACACCTAAACCAAACGTTTCCAATGTAAATTTCCTCCTTTATATAGTGTAAAAAGACATCCTGAAGCCTGGGCAGTCATTAATTTGATTGTCCAATATTTCCCTTATGAGATAATGCCTCTCATAGCAAATGTGTACAGCGCGAGCTGAAAATGCATTTACAGCACTAAAAAACCAAACTTTTATAACAGCTAAACCAAACGTTTCCAATGTAAATTTCCACCTTTATATAGTGTAGAAAGGCATCCTGAAGCCTGGAAAGTCATTAATTTGATTGTCCAGTATTTCCTTCATGAGATATTGCAACATTTAGAAAAAGTGTACAGCGCCAGCAGACAATGAATTTTCAGCACTAAAAAAACGAAACTTCATTAACAGCTAAACTAAACGTTTCCAATGTAAATTTCCACCTTTATATAGTGTAAAAAGACATCCTGAAGCCCGGGCAGCCATTAATTTGATTGTCCAATATTTCCCTTATGAGATAATGCCTCTCATAGCAAATGTGTACAGCGCGAGCTGAAAATGCATTTACAGCACTAAAAAACCAAACTTTTATAACAGCTAAACCAAACGTTTCCAATGTAAATTTCCACCTTTATATAGTGTAAAAAGGCATCCTGAAGCCTGGAAAGTCTTTAATTTGATTGTCCAGTATTTCCTTCATGAGATATTGCAACACTTAGAAAAAGTGTACAGCGCCAGCAGACAATGAATTTCCAGCACGAAAAAAACGAAACTTCATTAACAGCTAAACTAAACGTTTCCAATGTAAATTTCCACCTTTATATAGTGTAAAAAGACATCCTGAAGCCTGGGCAGTCATTAATTTGATTGTCCAATATTTCCCTTATGAGATAATGCCTCTCATAGCAAATGTGTACAGCGCGAGCTGAAAATGCATTTACAGCACTAAAAAAACCAAACTTTTATAACAGCTAAACCAAACGTTTCCAATGTAAATTTCCACCTTTATATAGTGTAGAAAGGCATCCTGAAGCCTGGAAAGTCATTAATTTGATTGTCCAGTATTTCCTTCATGAGATATTGCAACACTTAGAAAAAGTGTACAGCGCCAGCAGACAATGAATTTTCAGCACTAAAAAAACGAAACTTCATTAACAGCTAAACCAAACGTTTCCAATGTAAATTTCCACATTTATAGAGTGTAAAAAGGCATCCTGAAGCCTGGGAAGTCATTAATTTGATTGTCCAGTATTTCCCTTATGAGATAATGCCTCACATAGCAAATGTGTACAGTGCGAGCTGAAAATGCATTTTCAGCACTAAAAAACCAAACTTTTATAACAGCTAAACCAAACGTTTCCAATGTAAATTTCCACCTTTATATAGTGTAAAAAGACATCCTGAAGCCTGGGCAGTCATTAATTTGATTGTCCAGTATTTCCCTTATGAGATAATGCCTCACATAGCAAATGTGTACAGCGCGAGCTGAAAATGCATTTACAGCACTAAAAAAAACAAACTTTTATAACAGCTAAACCAAACGTTTCCAATGTAAATTTCCACATTTATAGAGTGTAAAAATGCATCCTGAAGCCTGGGAAGTCATTAATTTGATTGTCCAGTATTTCCCTTATGAGATAATGCCTCACATAGCAAATGTGTACAGTGCGAGCTGAAAATGCATTTTCAGCACTAAAAAACCAAACTTTTATAACAGCTAAACCAAACGTTTCCAATGTAAATTTCCACCTTTATATAGTGTAAAAAGACATCCTGAAGCCTGGGCAGTCATTAATTTGATTGTCCAATATTTCCCTTATGAGATAATGCCTCTCATAGCAAATGTGTACAGCGCGAGCTGAAAATGCATTTACAGCACAAAAAAACCAAACTTTTATAACAGCTAAACCAAACGTTTCCAATGTAAATTTCCACCTTTATATAGTGTAAAAAGACATCCTGAAGCCTGGGCAGTCATTAATTTGATTGTCCAATATTTCCCTTATGAGATAATGCCTCTCATAGCAAATGTGTACAGCGCGAGCTGAAAATGCATTTACAGCACTAAAAAACCAAACTTTTATAACAGCTAAACCAAACGTTTCCAATGTAAATTTCCACCTTTATATAGTGTAGAAAGGCATCCTGAAGCCTGGAAAGTCATTAATTTGATTGTCCAGTATTTCCTTCATGAGATATTGCAACACTTAGAAAAAGTGTACAGCGCCAGCAGACAATGAATTTTCAGCACTAAAAAAACGAAACTTCATTAACAGCTATACTAAATGTTTCCAATGTAAATTTCCACCTTTATATAGTGTAAAAAGACATCCTGAAGCCTGGGCAGTCATTAATTTGATTGTCCAATATTTCCCTTATGAGATAATGCCTCTCATAGCAAATGTGTACAGCGCGAGCTGAAAATGCATTTACAGCACTAAAAAACCAAACTTTTATAACAGCTAAACCAAACGTTTCCAATGTAAATTTCCACCTTTATATAGTGTAAAAAGGCATCCTGAAGCCTGGAAAGTCTTTAATTTGATTGTCCAGTATTTCCTTCATGAGATATTGCAACACTTAGAAAAAGTGTACAGCGCCAGCAGACAATGAATTTCCAGCACTAAAAAAACGAAACTTCATTAACAGCTAAACTAAACGTTTCCAATGTAAATTTCCACCTTTATATAGTGTAAAAAGACATCCTGAAGCCTGGGCAGTCATTAATTTGATTGTCCAATATTTCCCTTATGAGATAATGCCTCTCATAGCAAATGTGTACAGCGCGAGCTGAAAATGCATTTACAGCACTAAAAAACCAAACTTTTATAACAGCTAAACCAAACGTTTCCAATGTAAATTTCCACCTTTATATAGTGTAGAAAGGCATCCTGAAGCCTGGAAAGTCATTAATTTGATTGTCCAGTATTTCCTTCATGAGATATTGCAACACTTAGAAAAAGTGTACAGCGCCAGCAGACAATGAATTTTCAGCACTAAAAAAACGAAACTTCATTAACAGCTAAACCAAACGTTTCCAATGTAAATTTCCACATTTATAGAGTGTAAAAAGGCATCCTGAAGCCTGGGAAGTCATTAATTTGATTGTCCAGTATTTCCCTTATGAGATAATGCCTCACATAGCAAATGTGTACAGTGCGAGCTGAAAATGCATTTTCAGCACTAAAAAACCAAACTTTTATAACAGCTAAACCAAACGTTTCCAATGTAAATTTCCACCTTTATATAGTGTAAAAAGACATCCTGAAGCCTGGGCAGTCATTAATTTGATTGTCCAGTATTTCCCTTATGAGATAATGCCTCACATAGCAAATGTGTACAGCGCGAGCTGAAAATGCATTTACAGCACTAAAAAAACAAACTTTTATAACAGCTAAACCAAACGTTTCCAATGTAAATTTCCACATTTATAGAGTGTAAAAATGCATCCTGAAGCCTGGGAAGTCATTAATTTGATTGTCCAGTATTTCCCTTATGAGATAATGCCTCACATAGCAAATGTGTACAGTGCGAGCTGAAAATGCATTTTCAGCACTAAAAAAACAAACTTTTATAACAGCTAAACCAAACGTTTCCAATGTAAATTTCCACCTTTATATAGTGTAAAAAGACATCCTGAAGCCTGGGCAGTCATTAATTTGATTGTCCAATATTTCCCTTATGAGATAATGCCTCTCATAGCAAATGTGTACAGCGCGAGCTGAAAATGCATTTACAGCACTAAAAAACCAAACTTTTATAACAGCTAAACCAAACGTTTCCAATGTAAATTTCCACCTTTATATAGTGTAGAAAGGCATCCTGAAGCCTGGAAAGTCATTAATTTGATTGTCCAGTATTTCCTTCATGAGATATTGCAACACTTAGAAAAAGTGTACAGCGCCAGTAGACAATGAATTTTCAGCACTAAAAAAACGAAACTTCATTAACAGCTAAACTAAACGTTTCCAATGTAAATTTCCACCTTTATATAGTGTAAAAAGACATCCTGAAGCCTGGGCAGTCATTAATTTGATTGTCCAATATTTCCCTTATGAGATAATGCCTCTCATAGCAAATGTGTACAGCGCGAGCTGAAAATGCATTTACAGCACTAAAACACCAAACTTTTATAACAGCTAAACCAAACGTTTCCAATGTAAATTTCCACCTTTATATAGTGTAGAACGGCATCCTGGAGCCTGGAAAGTCATTAATTTGATTGTCCAGTATTTCCTTCATGAGATATTGCAACACTTAGAAAAAGTGTACAGCGCCAGCAGACAATGAATTTTCAGCACTAAAAAAACCAAACTTTTATAACAGCTAAACCAAACGTTTCCAATGTAAATTTCCACCTTTATATAGTGTAAAAAGACATCCTGAAGCCTGGGCAGTCATTAATTTGATTGTCCAGTATTTCCCTTATGAGATAATGCCTCACATAGCAAATGTGTACAGCGCGAGCTGAAAATGCATTTACAGCACTAAAAAAACAAACTTTTATAACAGCTAAACCAAACGTTTCCAATGTAAATTTCCACCTTTATATAGTGTAGAAAGGCATCCTGAAGCCTGGAAAGTCATTAATTTGATTGTCCAGTATTTCCTTCATGAGATATTGCAACACTTAGAAAAAGTGTACAGCGCCAGCAGACAATGAATTTTCAGCACTAAAAAAACGAAACTTCATTAACAGCTAAACCAAACGTTTCCAATGTAAATTTCCACATTTATAGAGTGTAAAAAGGCATCCTGAAGCCTGGGAAGTCATTAATTTGATTGTCCAGTATTTCCCTTATGAGATAATGCCTCACATAGCAAATGTGTACAGTGCGAGCTGAAAATGCATTTTCAGCACTAAAAAACCAAACTTTTATAACAGCTAAACCAAACGTTTCCAATGTAAATTTCCACCTTTATATAGTGTAAAAAGACATCCTGAAGCCTGGGCAGTCATTAATTTGATTGTCCAGTATTTCCCTTATGAGATAATGCCTCACATAGCAAATGTGTACAGCGCGAGCTGAAAATGCATTTACAGCACTAAAAAAACAAACTTTTATAACAGCTAAACCAAACGTTTCCAATGTAAATTTCCACATTTATAGAGTGTAAAAATGCATCCTGAAGCCTGGGAAGTCATTAATTTGATTATCCAGTATTTCCTTCATGAGATATTGCAACACTTAGAAAAAGTGTACAGCGCCAGCAGACAATGAATTTTCAGCACTAAAAAAACGAAACTTCATTAACAGCTAAACTAAACGTTTCCAATGTAAATTTCCACGTTTATATAGTGTAAAAAGACATCCTGAAGCCTGGGCAGTCATTAATTTGATTGTCCAATATTTCCCTTATGAGATAATGCCTCTCATAGCAAATGTGTACAGCGCGAGCTGAAAATGCATTTACAGCACTAAAAAACCAAACTTTTATAACAGCTAAACCAAACGTTTCCAATGTAAATTTCCACCTTTATATAGTGTAGAAAGGCATCCTGAAGCCTGGAAAGTCATTAATTTGATTGTCCAGTATTTCCTTCATGAGATATTGCAACACTTAGAAAAAGTGTACAGCGCCAGCAGACAATGAATTTTCAGCACTAAAAAAACGAAACTTCATTAACAGCTAAACTAAACGTTTCCAATGTAAATTTCCACCTTTATATAGTGTAAAAAGACATCCTGAAGCCTGGGCAGTCATTAATTTGATTGTCCAATATTTCCCTTATGAGATAATGCCTCTCATAGCAAATGTGTACAGCGCGAGCTGAAAATGCATTTACAGCACTAAAACACCAAACTTTTATAACAGCTAAACCAAACGTTTCCAATGTAAATTTCCACCTTTATATAGTGTAGAAAGGCATCCTGGAGCTTGGAAAGTCATTAATTTGATTGTCCAGTATTTCCTTCATGAGATATTGCAACACTTAGAAAAAGTGTACAGCGCCAGCAGACAATGAATTTTCAGCACTAAAAAAACCAAACTTTTATAACAGCTAAACCAAACGTTTCCAATGTAAATTTTCACCTTTATATAGTGTAAAAAGACATCCTGAAGCCTGGGCAGTCATTAATTTGATTGTCCAGTATTTCCCTTATGAGATAATGCCTCTCATAGCAAATGTGTACAGCGCGAGCTGAAAATGCATTTACAGCACTAAAACACCAAACTTTTATAACAGCTAAACCAAACGTTTCCAATGTAAATTTCCACCTTTATATAGTGTAGAAAGGCATCCTGGAGCTTGGAAAGTCATTAATTTGATTGTCCAGTATTTCCTTCATGAGATATTGCAACACTTAGAAAAAGTGTACAGCGCCAGCAGACAATGAATTTTCAGCACTAAAAAAACGAAACTTCATTAACAGCTAAACTAAACGTTTCCAATGTAAATTTCCACCTTTATATAGTGTAAAAAGACATCCTGAAGCCTGGGCAGTCATTAATTTGATTGTCCAATATTTCCCTTATGAGATAATGCCTCTCATAGCAAATGTGTACAGCGCGAGCTGAAAATGCATTTACAGCACTAAAACACCAAACTTTTATAACAGCTAAACCAAACGTTTCCAATGTAAATTTCCACCTTTATATAGTGTAGAAAGGCATCCTGGAGCCTGGAAAGTCATTAATTTGATTGTCCAGTATTTCCTTCATGAGATATTGCAACACTTAGAAAAAGTGTACAGCGCCAGCAGACAATGAATTTTCAGCACTAAAAAAACCAAACTTTTATAACAGCTAAACCAAACGTTTCCAATGTAAATTTCCACCTTTATATAGTGTAAAAAGACATCCTGAAGCCTGGGCAGTCATTAATTTGATTGTCCAGTATTTCCCTTATGAGATAATGCCTCACATAGCAAATGTGTACAGCGCGAGCTGAAAATGCATTTACAGCACTAAAAAAACAAACTTTTATAACAGCTAAACCAAACGTTTCCAATGTAAATTTCCACCTTTATATATTGTAGAAAGGCATCCTGAAGCCTGGAAAGTCATTAATTTGATTGTCCAGTATTTCCTTCATGAGATATTGCAACACTTAGAAAAAGTGTACAGCGCCAGCAGACAATGAATTTTCAGCACTAAAAAAACGAAACTTCATTAACAGCTAAACCAAACGTTTCCAATGTAAATTTCCACATTTATAGAGTGTAAAAAGGCATCCTGAAGCCTGGGAAGTCATTAATTTGATTGTCCAGTATTTCCCTTATGAGATAATGCCTCACATAGCAAATGTGTACAGTGCGAGCTGAAAATGCATTTTCAGCACTAAAAAACCAAACTTTTATAACAGCTAAACCAAACGTTTCCAATGTAAATTTCCACCTTTATATAGTGTAAAAAGACATCCTGAAGCCTGGGCAGTCATTAATTTGATTGTCCAGTATTTCCCTTATGAGATAATGCCTCACATAGCAAATGTGTACAGCGCGAGCTGAAAATGCATTTACAGCACTAAAAAAACAAACTTTTATAACAGCTAAACCAAACGTTTCCAATGTAAATTTCCACATTTATAGAGTGTAAAAATGCATCCTGAAGCCTGGGAAGTCATTAATTTGATTGTCCAGTATTTCCCTTATGAGATAATGCCTCACATAGCAAATGTGTACAGTGCGAGCTGAAAATGCATTTTCAGCACTAAAAAACCAAACTTTTATAACAGCTAAACCAAACGTTTCCAATGTAAATTTCCACCTTTATATAGTGTAAAAAGACATCCTGAAGCCTGGGCAGTCATTAATTTGATTGTCCAATATTTCCCTTATGAGATAATGCCTCGCATAGCAAATGTGTACAGCGCGAGCTGAAAATGCATTTACAGCACTAAAAAACCAAACTTTTATAACAGCTAAACCAAACGTTTCCAATGTAAATTTCCACCTTTATATAGTGTAGAAAGGCATCCTGAAGCCTGGAAAGTCATTAATTTGATTGTCCAGTATTTCCTTCATGAGATATTGCAACACTTAGAAAAAGTGTACAGCGCCAGTAGACAATGAATTTTCAGCACTAAAAAAACGAAACTTCATTAACAGCTAAACTAAACGTTTCCAATGTAAATTTCCACCTTTATATAGTGTAAAAAGACATCCTGAAGCCTGGGCAGTCATTAATTTGATTGTCCAATATTTCCCTTATGAGATAATGCCTCTCATAGCAAATGTGTACAGCGCGAGCTGAAAATGCATTTACAGCACTAAAACACCAAACTTTTATAACAGCTAAACCAAACGTTTCCAATGTAAATTTCCACCTTTATATAGTGTAGAAAGGCATCCTGGAGCTTGGAAAGTCATTAATTTGATTGTCCAGTATTTCCTTCATGAGATATTGCAACACTTAGAAAAAGTGTACAGCGCCAGCAGACAATGAATTTTCAGCACTAAAAAAACCAAACTTTTATAACAGCTAAACCAAACGTTTCCAATGTAAATTTTCACCTTTATATAGTGTAAAAAGACATCCTGAAGCCTGGGCAGTCATTAATTTGATTGTCCAGTATTTCCCTTATGAGATAATGCCTCACATAGCAAATGTGTACAGCGCGAGCTGAAAATGCATTTACAGCACTAAAAAAACAAACTTTTATAACAGCTAAACCAAACGTTTCCAATGTAAATTTCCACCTTTATATAGTGTAGAAAGGCATCCTGAAGCCTGGAAAGTCATTAATTTGATTGTCCAGTATTTCCTACATGAGATATTGCAAAACTTAGAAAAAGTGTACAGCGCCAGCAGACAATGAATTTTCAGCACTAAAAAAACGAAACTTCATTAACAGCTAAACCAAACGTTTCCAATGTAAATTTCCACATTTATAGAGTGTAAAAAGGCATCCTGAAGCCTGGGAAGTCATTAATTTGATTGTCCAGTATTTCCCTTATGAGATAATGCCTCACATAGCAAATGTGTACAGTGCGAGCTGAAAATGCATTTTCAGCACTAAAAAACCAAACTTATATAACACCTAAACCAAACGTTTCCAATGTAAATTTCCACCTTTATATAGAGTAAAAAGACATCCTGAAGCCTGGGCAGTCATTAATTTGATTGTCCAATATTTCCCTTATGAGATAATGCCTCTCATAGCAAATGTGTACAGCGCGAGCTGAAAATGCATTTACAGCACAAAAAAAACAAACTTTTATAACAGCTAAACCAAACGTTTCCAATGTAAATTTCCACCTTTATATAGTGTAAAAAGACATCCTGAAGCCTGGGCAGTCATTAATTTGATTGTCCAATATTTCCCTTATGAGATAATGCCTCTCATAGCAAATGTGTACAGTGCGAGCTGAAAATGCATTTACAGCACTAAAAAAACAAACTTTTATAACAGCTAAACCAAACGTTTCCAATGTAAATTTCCACCTTTATATAGTGTAAAAAGACATCCTGAAGCCTGGGCAGTCATTAATTTGATTGTCCAATATTTCCCTTATGAGATAATGCCTCTCATAGCAAATGTGTACAGTGCGAGCTGAAAATGCATTTACAGCACTAAAAAAACAAACTTTTATAACAGCTAAACCAAACGTTTCCAATGTAAATTTCCACCTTTATATAGTGTAAAAAGACATCCTGAAGCCTGGGCAGTCATTAATTTGATTGTCCAATATTTCCCTTATGAGATAATGCCTCTCATAGCAAATGTGTACAGCGCGAGCTGAAAATGCATTTACAGCACTAAAAAACCAAACTTTTATAACAGCTAAACCAAACGTTTCCAATGTAAATTTCCACCTTTATATAGTGTAGAAAGGCATCCTGAAGCCTGGAAAGTCATTAATTTGATTGTCCAGTATTTCCTTCATGAGATATTGCAACACTTAGAAAAAGTGTACAGCGCCAGCAGACAATGAATTTTCAGCACTAAAAAAACGAAACTTCATTAACAGCTAAACCAAACGTTTCCAATGTAAATTTCCACATTTATAGAGTGTAAAAAGGCATCCTGAAGCCTGGGAAGTCATTAATTTGATTGTCCAGTATTTCCCTTATGAGATAATGCCTCACATAGCAAATGTGTACAGTGCGAGCTGAAAATGCATTTACAGCACTAAAAAACCAAACTTTTATAACAGCTAAACCAAACGTTTCCAATGTAAATTTCCACCTTTATATAGTGTAGAAAGGCATCCTGAAGCCTGGAAAGTCATTAATTTGATTGTCCAGTATTTCCCTTATGAGATAATGCCTCACATAGCAAATGTGTACAGTGCGAGCTGAAAATGCATTTTCAGCACTAAAAAAACAAACTTATATAACACCTAAACCAAACGTTTCCAATGTAAATTTCCACCTTTATATAGTGTAAAAAGACATCCTGAAGCCTGGGCAGTCATTAATTTGATTGTCCAATATTTCCCTTATGAGATAATGCCTCTCATAGCAAATGTGTACAGCGCGAGCTGAAAATGCATTTACAGCACTAAAAAACCAAACTTTTATAACAGCTAAACCAAACGTTTCCAATGTAAATTTCCACCTTTATATAGTGTAAAAAGACATCCTGAAGCCTGGGCAGTCATTAATTTGATTGTCCAATATTTCCCTTATGAGATAATGCCTCTCATAGCAAATGTGTACAGCGCGAGCTGAAAATGCATTTTCAGCACTAAAAAACCAAACTTTTATAACAGCTAAACCAAACGTTTCAAATGTAAATTTCCACCTTTATATAGTGTAAAAAGACATCCTGAAGCCTGGGCAGTCATTAATTTGATTGTCCAATATTTCCCTTATGAGATAATGCCTCTCATAGCAAATGTGTACAGTGCGAGCTGAAAATGCATTTACAGCACTAAAAAAACAAACTTTTATAACAGCTAAACCAAACGTTTCCAATGTAAATTTCCACCTTTATATACTGTAAAAAGACATCCTGAAGCCTGGGCAGTCATTAATTTGATTGTCCAATATTTCCCTTAAGAGATAATGCCTCTCATAGCAAATGTGTACAGTGCGAGCTGAAAATGCATTTACAGCACTAAAAAAACAAACTTTTATAACAGCTAAACCAAACGTTTCCAATGTAAATTTCCACCTTTATATAGTGTAAAAAGACATCCTGAAGCCTGGGCAGTCATTAATTTGATTGTCCAATATTTCCCTTATGAGATAATGCCTCTCATAGCAAATGTGTACAGCGCGAGCTGAAAATGCATTTACAGCACTAAAAAACCAAACTTTTATAACAGCTAAACCAAACGTTTCCAATGTAAATTTCCACCTTTATATAGTGTAAAAAGACATCCTGAAGCCTGGGCAGTCATTAATTTGATTGTCCAATATTTCCCTTATGAGATAATGCCTCTCATAGCAAATGTGTACAGTGCGAGCTGAAAATGCATTTACAGCACTAAAAAAACAAACTTTTATAACAGCTAAACCAAACGTTTCCAATGTAAATTTCCACCTTTATATAGTGTAAAAAGACATCCTGAAGCCTGGGCAGTCATTAATTTGATTGTCCAATATTTCCCTTATGAGATAATGCCTCTCATAGCAAATGTGTACAGCGCGAGCTGAAAATGCATTTACAGCACTAAAAAACCAAACTTTTATAACAGCTAAACCAAACGTTTCCAATGTAAATTTCCACCTTTATATAGTGTAGAAAGGCATCCTGAAGCCTGGAAAGTCATTAATTTGATTGTCCAGTATTTCCTTCATGAGATATTGCAACACTTAGAAAAAGTGTACAGCGCCAGCAGACAATGAATTTTCAGCACTAAAAATAACGAAACTTCATTAACAGCTAAACCAAACGTTTCCAATGTAAATTTCCACATTTATAGAGTGTAAAAAGGCATCCTGAAGCCTGGGAAGTCATTAATTTGATTATCCAGTATTTCCCTTATGAGATAATGCCTCACATAGCAAATGTGTACAGTGCGAGCTGAAAATGCATTTACAGCACTAAAAAAACAAACTTTTATAACAGCTAAACCAAACGTTTCCAATGTAAATTTCCACCTTTATATAGTGTAGAAAGGCATCCTGAAGCCTGGAAAGTCATTAATTTGATTGTCCAGTATTTCCTTCATGAGATATTGCAACACTTAGAAAAAGTGTACAGCGCCAGCAGACAATGAATTTTCAGCACTAAATAAACGAAACTTCATTAACAGCTAAAGTAAACGTTTCCAATGTAAATTTCCACCTTTATATAGTGTAAAAAGACATCCTGAAGCCTGGGCAGTCATTAATTTGATTGTCCAATATTTCCCTTATGAGATAATGCCTCTCATAGCAAATGTGTACAGTGCGAGCTGAAAATGCATTTACAGCACTAAAAAAACAAACTTTTATAACAGCTAAACCAAACGTTTCCAATGTAAATTTCCACCTTTATATAGTGTAAAAAGACATCCTGAAGCCTGGGCAGTCATTAATTTGATTGTCCAATATTTCCCTTATGAGATAATGCCTCTCATAGCAAATGTGTACAGCGCGAGCTGAAAATGCATTTACAGCACTAAAAAACCAAACTTTTATAACAGCTAAACCAAACGTTTCCAATGTAAATTTCCACCTTTATATAGTGTAGAAAGGCATCCTGAAGCCTGGAAAGTCATTAATTTGATTGTCCAGTATTTCCTTCATGAGATATTGCAACACTTAGAAAAAGTGTACAGCGCCAGCAGACAATGAATTTTCAGCACTAAAAAAAACGAAACTTCATTAACAGCTAAACCAAACGTTTCCAATGTAAATTTCCACATTTATAGAGTGTAAAAAGGCATCCTGAAGCCTGGGAAGTCATTAATTTGATTGTCCAGTATTTCCCTTATGAGATAATGCCTCTCATTGCAAATGTGTACAGCGCGAGCTGAAAATGCATTTTCAGCACTAAAAAACCAAACTTTTATAACACCTAAACCAAACGTTTCCAATGTAAATTTCCTCCTTTATATAGTGTAAAAAGACATCCTGAAGCCTGGGCAGTCATTAATTTGATTGTCCAATATTTCCCTTATGAGATAATGCCTCTCATAGCAAATGTGTACAGCGCGAGCTGAAAATGCATTTACAGCACTAAAAAACCAAACTTTTATAACAGCTAAACCAAACGTTTCCAATGTAAATTTCCACCTTTATATAGTGTAGAAAGGCATCCTGAAGCCTGGAAAGTCATTAATTTGATTGTCCAGTATTTCCTTCATGAGATATTGCAACATTTAGAAAAAGTGTACAGCGCCAGCAGACAATGAATTTTCAGCACTAAAAAAACGAAACTTCATTAACAGCTAAACTAAACGTTTCCAATGTAAATTTCCACCTTTATATAGTGTAAAAAGACATCCTGAAGCCCGGGCAGCCATTAATTTGATTGTCCAATATTTCCCTTATGAGATAATGCCTCTCATAGCAAATGTGTACAGCGCGAGCTGAAAATGCATTTACAGCACTAAAAAACCAAACTTTTATAACACCTAAACCAAACGTTTCCAATGTAAATTTCCACCTTTATATAGTGTAAAAAGGCATCCTGAAGCCTGGAAAGTCTTTAATTTGATTGTCCAGTATTTCCTTCATGAGATATTGCAACACTTAGAAAAAGTGTACAGCGCCAGCAGACAATGAATTTCCAGCACGAAAAAAACGAAACTTCATTAACAGCTAAACTAAACGTTTCCAATGTAAATTTCCACCTTTATATAGTGTAAAAAGACATCCTGAAGCCTGGGCAGTCATTAATTTGATTGTCCAATATTTCCCTTATGAGATAATGCCTCTCATAGCAAATGTGTACAGCGCGAGCTGAAAATGCATTTACAGCACTAAAAAAACCAAACTTTTATAACAGCTAAACCAAACGTTTCCAATGTAAATTTCCACCTTTATATAGTGTAGAAAGGCATCCTGAAGCCTGGAAAGTCATTAATTTGATTGTCCAGTATTTCCTTCATGAGATATTGCAACACTTAGAAAAAGTGTACAGCGCCAGCAGACAATGAATTTTCAGCACTAAAAAAACGAAACTTCATTAACAGCTAAACCAAACGTTTCCAATGTAAATTTCCACATTTATAGAGTGTAAAAAGGCATCCTGAAGCCTGGGAAGTCATTAATTTGATTGTCCAGTATTTCCCTTATGAGATAATGCCTCACATAGCAAATGTGTACAGTGCGAGCTGAAAATGCATTTTCAGCACTAAAAAACCAAACTTTTATAACAGCTAAACCAAACGTTTCCAATGTAAATTTCCACCTTTATATAGTGTAAAAAGACATCCTGAAGCCTGGGCAGTCATTAATTTGATTGTCCAGTATTTCCCTTATGAGATAATGCCTCACATAGCAAATGTGTACAGCGCGAGCTGAAAATGCATTTACAGCACTAAAAAAAACAAACTTTTATAACAGCTAAACCAAACGTTTCCAATGTAAATTTCCACATTTATAGAGTGTAAAAATGCATCCTGAAGCCTGGGAAGTCATTAATTTGATTGTCCAGTATTTCCCTTATGAGATAATGCCTCACATAGCAAATGTGTACAGTGCGAGCTGAAAATGCATTTTCAGCACTAAAAAACCAAACTTTTATAACAGCTAAACCAAACGTTTCCAATGTAAATTTCCACCTTTATATAGTGTAAAAAGACATCCTGAAGCCTGGGCAGTCATTAATTTGATTGTCCAATATTTCCCTTATGAGATAATGCCTCTCATAGCAAATGTGTACAGCGCGAGCTGAAAATGCATTTACAGCACTAAAAAACCAAACTTTTATAACAGCTAAACCAAACGTTTCCAATGTAAATTTCCACCTTTATATAGTGTAAAAAGACATCCTGAAGCCTGGGCAGTCATTAATTTGATTGTCCAATATTTCCCTTATGAGATAATGCCTCTCATAGCAAATGTGTACAGCGCGAGCTGAAAATGCATTTACAGCACTAAAAAACCAAACTTTTATAACAGCTAAACCAAACGTTTCCAATGTAAATTTCCACCTTTATATAGTGTAGAAAGGCATCCTGAAGCCTGGAAAGTCATTAATTTGATTGTCCAGTATTTCCTTCATGAGATATTGCAACACTTAGAAAAAGTGTACAGCGCCAGCAGACAATGAATTTTCAGCACTAAAAAAACGAAACTTCATTAACAGCTATACTAAATGTTTCCAATGTAAATTTCCACCTTTATATAGTGTAAAAAGACATCCTGAAGCCTGGGCAGTCATTAATTTGATTGTCCAATATTTCCCTTATGAGATAATGCCTCTCATAGCAAATGTGTACAGCGCGAGCTGAAAATGCATTTACAGCACTAAAAAACCAAACTTTTATAACAGCTAAACCAAACGTTTCCAATGTAAATTTCCACCTTTATATAGTGTAAAAAGGCATCCTGAAGCCTGGAAAGTCTTTAATTTGATTGTCCAGTATTTCCTTCATGAGATATTGCAACACTTAGAAAAAGTGTACAGCGCCAGCAGACAATGAATTTCCAGCACTAAAAAAACGAAACTTCATTAACAGCTAAACTAAACGTTTCCAATGTAAATTTCCACCTTTATATAGTGTAAAAAGACATCCTGAAGCCTGGGCAGTCATTAATTTGATTGTCCAATATTTCCCTTATGAGATAATGCCTCTCATAGCAAATGTGTACAGCGCGAGCTGAAAATGCATTTACAGCACTAAAAAACCAAACTTTTATAACAGCTAAACCAAACGTTTCCAATGTAAATTTCCACCTTTATATAGTGTAGAAAGGCATCCTGAAGCCTGGAAAGTCATTAATTTGATTGTCCAGTATTTCCTTCATGAGATATTGCAACACTTAGAAAAAGTGTACAGCGCCAGCAGACAATGAATTTTCAGCACTAAAAAAACGAAACTTCATTAACAGCTAAACCAAACGTTTCCAATGTAAATTTCCACATTTATAGAGTGTAAAAAGGCATCCTGAAGCCTGGGAAGTCATTAATTTGATTGTCCAGTATTTCCCTTATGAGATAATGCCTCACATAGCAAATGTGTACAGTGCGAGCTGAAAATGCATTTTCAGCACTAAAAAACCAAACTTTTATAACAGCTAAACCAAACGTTTCCAATGTAAATTTCCACCTTTATATAGTGTAAAAAGACATCCTGAAGCCTGGGCAGTCATTAATTTGATTGTCCAGTATTTCCCTTATGAGATAATGCCTCACATAGCAAATGTGTACAGCGCGAGCTGAAAATGCATTTACAGCACTAAAAAAACAAACTTTTATAACAGCTAAACCAAACGTTTCCAATGTAAATTTCCACATTTATAGAGTGTAAAAATGCATCCTGAAGCCTGGGAAGTCATTAATTTGATTGTCCAGTATTTCCCTTATGAGATAATGCCTCACATAGCAAATGTGTACAGTGCGAGCTGAAAATGCATTTTCAGCACTAAAAAAACAAACTTTTATAACAGCTAAACCAAACGTTTCCAATGTAAATTTCCACCTTTATATAGTGTAAAAAGACATCCTGAAGCCTGGGCAGTCATTAATTTGATTGTCCAATATTTCCCTTATGAGATAATGCCTCTCAAAGCAAATGTGTACAGCGCGAGCTGAAAATGCATTTACAGCACTAAAAAACCAAACTTTTATAACAGCTAAACCAAACGTTTCCAATGTAAATTTCCACCTTTATATAGTGTAGAAAGGCATCCTGAAGCCTGGAAAGTCATTAATTTGATTGTCCAGTATTTCCTTCATGAGATATTGCAACACTTAGAAAAAGTGTACAGCGCCAGTAGACAATGAATTTTCAGCACTAAAAAAACGAAACTTCATTAACAGCTAAACTAAACGTTTCCAATGTAAATTTCCACCTTTATATAGTGTAAAAAGACATCCTGAAGCCTGGGCAGTCATTAATTTGATTGTCCAATATTTCCCTTATGAGATAATGCCTCTCATAGCAAATGTGTACAGCGCGAGCTGAAAATGCATTTACAGCACTAAAACACCAAACTTTTATAACAGCTAAACCAAACGTTTCCAATGTAAATTTCCACCTTTATATAGTGTAGAACGGCATCCTGGAGCCTGGAAAGTCATTAATTTGATTGTCCAGTATTTCCTTCATGAGATATTGCAACACTTAGAAAAAGTGTACAGCGCCAGCAGACAATGAATTTTCAGCACTAAAAAAACCAAACTTTTATAACAGCTAAACCAAACGTTTCCAATGTAAATTTCCACCTTTATATAGTGTAAAAAGACATCCTGAAGCCTGGGCAGTCATTAATTTGATTGTCCAGTATTTCCCTTATGAGATAATGCCTCACATAGCAAATGTGTACAGCGCGAGCTGAAAATGCATTTACAGCACTAAAAAAACAAACTTTTATAACAGCTAAACCAAACGTTTCCAATGTAAATTTCCACCTTTATATAGTGTAGAAAGGCATCCTGAAGCCTGGAAAGTCATTAATTTGATTGTCCAGTATTTCCTTCATGAGATATTGCAACACTTAGAAAAAGTGTACAGCGCCAGCAGACAATGAATTTTCAGCACTAAAAAAACGAAACTTCATTAACAGCTAAACCAAACGTTTCCAATGTAAATTTCCACATTTATAGAGTGTAAAAAGGCATCCTGAAGCCTGGGAAGTCATTAATTTGATTGTCCAGTATTTCCCTTATGAGATAATGCCTCACATAGCAAATGTGTACAGTGCGAGCTGAAAATGCATTTTCAGCACTAAAAAACCAAACTTTTATAACAGCTAAACCAAACGTTTCCAATGTAAATTTCCACCTTTATATAGTGTAAAAAGACATCCTGAAGCCTGGGCAGTCATTAATTTGATTGTCCAGTATTTCCCTTATGAGATAATGCCTCACATAGCAAATGTGTACAGCGCGAGCTGAAAATGCATTTACAGCACTAAAAAAACAAACTTTTATAACAGCTAAACCAAACGTTTCCAATGTAAATTTCCACATTTATAGAGTGTAAAAATGCATCCTGAAGCCTGGGAAGTCATTAATTTGATTGTCCAGTATTTCCCTTATGAGATAATGCCTCACATAGCAAATGTGTACAGTGCGAGCTGAAAATGCATTTTCAGCACTAAAAAACCAAACTTTTATAACAGCTAAACCAAACGTTTCCAATGTAAATTTCCACCTTTATATAGTGTAAAAAGACATCCTGAAGCCTGGGCAGTCATTAATTTGATTGTCCAATATTTCCCTTATGAGATAATGCCTCGCATAGCAAATGTGTACAGCGCGAGCTGAAAATGCATTTACAGCACTAAAAAACCAAACTTTTATAACAGCTAAACCAAACGTTTCCAATGTAAATTTCCACCTTTATATAGTGTAGAAAGGCATCCTGAAGCCTGGAAAGTCATTAATTTGATTGTCCAGTATTTCCTTCATGAGATATTGCAACACTTAGAAAAAGTGTACAGCGCCAGTAGACAATGAATTTTCAGCACTAAAAAAACGAAACTTCATTAACAGCTAAACTAAACGTTTCCAATGTAAATTTCCACCTTTATATAGTGTAAAAAGACATCCTGAAGCCTGGGCAGTCATTAATTTGATTGTCCAATATTTCCCTTATGAGATAATGCCTCTCATAGCAAATGTGTACAGCGCGAGCTGAAAATGCATTTACAGCACTAAAACACCAAACTTTTATAACAGCTAAACCAAACGTTTCCAATGTAAATTTCCACCTTTATATAGTGTAGAAAGGCATCCTGGAGCTTGGAAAGTCATTAATTTGATTGTCCAGTATTTCCTTCATGAGATATTGCAACACTTAGAAAAAGTGTACAGCGCCAGCAGACAATGAATTTTCAGCACTAAAAAAACCAAACTTTTATAACAGCTAAACCAAACGTTTCCAATGTAAATTTTCACCTTTATATAGTGTAAAAAGACATCCTGAAGCCTGGGCAGTCATTAATTTGATTGTCCAGTATTTCCCTTATGAGATAATGCCTCACATAGCAAATGTGTACAGCGCGAGCTGAAAATGCATTTACAGCACTAAAAAAACAAACTTTTATAACAGCTAAACCAAACGTTTCCAATGTAAATTTCCACCTTTATATAGTGTAGAAAGGCATCCTGAAGCCTGGAAAGTCATTAATTTGATTGTCCAGTATTTCCTACATGAGATATTGCAAAACTTAGAAAAAGTGTACAGCGCCAGCAGACAATGAATTTTCAGCACTAAAAAAACGAAACTTCATTAACAGCTAAACCAAACGTTTCCAATGTAAATTTCCACATTTATAGAGTGTAAAAAGGCATCCTGAAGCCTGGGAAGTCATTAATTTGATTGTCCAGTATTTCCCTTATGAGATAATGCCTCACATAGCAAATGTGTACAGTGCGAGCTGAAAATGCATTTTCAGCACTAAAAAACCAAACTTATATAACACCTAAACCAAACGTTTCCAATGTAAATTTCCACCTTTATATAGAGTAAAAAGACATCCTGAAGCCTGGGCAGTCATTAATTTGATTGTCCAATATTTCCCTTATGAGATAATGCCTCTCATAGCAAATGTGTACAGCGCGAGCTGAAAATGCATTTACAGCACAAAAAAAACAAACTTTTATAACAGCTAAACCAAACGTTTCCAATGTAAATTTCCACCTTTATATAGTGTAAAAAGACATCCTGAAGCCTGGGCAGTCATTAATTTGATTGTCCAATATTTCCCTTATGAGATAATGCCTCTCATAGCAAATGTGTACAGCGCGAGCTGAAAATGCATTTTCAGCACTAAAAAACCAAACTTTTATAACAGCTAAACCAAACGTTTCAAATGTAAATTTCCACCTTTATATAGTGTAAAAGGACATCCTGAAGCCTGGGCAGTCATTAATTTGATTGTCCAATATTTCCCTTATGAGATAATGCCTCTCATAGCAAATGTGTACAGCGCGAGCTGAAAATGCATTTACAGCACTAAAAAACCAAACTTTTATAACAGCTAAACCAAACGTTTCCAATGTAAATTTCCACCTTTATATAGTGTAGAAAGGCATCCTGAAGCCTGGAAAGTCATTAATTTGATTGTCCAGTATTTCCTTCATGAGATATTGCAACACTTAGAAAAAGTGTACAGCGCCAGCAGACAATGAATTTTCAGCACTAAAAAAACGAAACTTCATTAACAGCTAAACCAAACGTTTCCAATGTAAATTTCCACATTTATAGAGTGTAAAAAGGCATCCTGAAGCCTGGGAAGTCATTAATTTGATTGTCCAGTATTTCCCTTATGAGATAATGCCTCACATAGCAAATGTGTACAGTGCGAGCTGAAAATGCATTTACAGCACTAAAAAAACAAACTTTTATAACAGCTAAACCAAACGTTTCCAATGTACATTTCCACCTTTATATAGTGTAGAAAGGCATCCTGAAGCCTGGAAAGTCATTAATTTGATTGTCCAGTATTTCCTTCATGAGATATTGCAACACTTAGAAAAAGTGTACAGCGCCAGCAGACAATGAATTTTCAGCACTAAAAAAACGAAACTTCATTAACAGCTAAAGTAAACGTTTCCAATGTAAATTTCCACCTTTATATAGTGTAAAAAGACATCCTGAAGCCTGGGCAGTCATTAATTTGATTGTCCAATATTTCCCTTATGAGATAATGCCTCTCATAGCAAATGTGTACAGTGCGAGCTGAAAATGCATTTACAGCACTAAAAAAACAAACTTTTATAACAGCTAAACCAAACGTTTCCAATGTAAATTTCCACCTTTATATAGTGTAAAAAGACATCCTGAAGCCTGCGCAGTCATTAATTTGATTGTCCAATATTTCCCTTATGAGATAATGCCTCTCATAGCAAATGTGTACAGCGCGAGCTGAAAATGCATTTACAGCACTAAAAAACCAAACTTTTATAACAGCTAAACCAAACGTTTCCAATTTAAATTTCCACCTTTATATAGTGTAGAAAGGCATCCTGAAGCCTGGAAAGTCATTAATTTGATTGTCCAGTATTTCCTTCATGAGATATTGCAACACTTAGAAAAAGTGTACAGCGCCAGCAGACAATGAATTTTCAGCACTAAAAAAACGAAACTTCATTAACAGCTAAACTAAACGTTTCCAATGTAAATTTCCACCTTTATATAGTGTAAAAAGACATTCTGAAGCCTGGGCAGTCATTAATTTGATTGTCCAATATTTCCCTTATGAGATAATGCCTCTCATAGCAAATGTGTACAGCGCGAGCTGAAAATGCATTTACAGCACTAAAAAACCAAACTTTTATAACAGCTAAACCAAACGTTTCCAATGTAAATTTCCACCTTTATATAGTGTAGAAAGGCATCCTGAAGCCTGGAAAGTCATTAATTTGATTGTCCAGTATTTCCTTCATGAGATATTGCAACACTTAGAAAAAGTGTACAGCGCCAGCAGACAATGAATTTTCAGCACTAAAAAAACGAAACTTCATTAACAGCTAAACCAAACGTTTCCAATGTAAATTTCCACATTTATAGAGTGTAAAAAGGCATCCTGAAGCCTGGGAAGTCATTAATTTGATTGTCCAGTATTTCCCTTCTGAGATAATGCCTCACGTAGCAAATGTGTACAGTGCGAGCTGAAAATGCATTTTCAGCACTAAAAAAACAAACTTTTATAACAGCTAAACTAAACGTTTCCAATGTAAATTTCCACCTTTATATAGTGTAAAAAGACATCCTGAAGCCTGGGCAGTCATTAATTTGATTGTCCAATATTTCCCTTATGAGATAATGCCTCTCATAGCAAATGTGTACAGCGCGAGCTGAAAATGCATTTACAGCACTAAAAAAACAAACTTTTATAACAGCTAAACTAAACGTTTCCAATGTAAATTTCCACCTTTATATAGTGTAAAAAGACATCCTGAAGCCTGGGCAGTCATTAATTTGATTGTCCAATATTTCCCTTATGAGATAATGCCTCTCATAGCAAATGTGTACAGCGCGAGCTGAAAATGCATTTACAGCACTAAAAACCCAAACTTTTATAACAGCTAAACCAAACGTTTCCAATGTAAATTTCCACCTTTATATAGTGTAGAAAGGCATCCTGAAGCCTGGAAAGTCATTAATTTGATTGTCCAGTATTTCCTTCATGAGATATTGCAACACTTAGAAAAGGTGTCCAGCGCCAGCAGACAATGAATTTTCAGCACTAAAAAAACGAAACTTCATTAACAGCTAAACCAAACGTTTCCAATGTAAATTTCCACATTTATAGAGTGTAAAAATGCATCCTGAAGCCTGGGAAGTCATTAATTTGATTGTGCAGTATTTCCCTTATGAGATAATGCCTCACATAGCAAATGTGTACAGTGCGAGCTGAAAATGCATTTTCAGCACTAAAAAACCAAACTTTTATAACAGCTAAACCAAACGTTTCCAATGTAAATTTCCACCTTTATATAGTGTAAAAAGGCATCCTGAAGCCTGGAAAGTCATTAATTTGATTGTCCAGTATTTCCTTCATGAGATATTGCAACACTTAGAAAAAGTGTACAGCGCCAGTAGACAATGAATTTTCAGCACTAAAAAAACGAAACTTCATTAACAGCTAAACTAAACGTTTCCAATGTAAATTTCCACCTTTATATAGTGTAAAAAGACATCCTGAAGCCTGGGCAGTCATTAATTTGATTGTCCAATATTTCGCTTATGAGATAATGCCTCTCATAGCAAATGTGTACAGCGCGAGCTGAAAATGCATTTACAGCACTAAAAAACCAAACTTTTATAACAGCTAAACCAAACGTTTCCAATGTAAATTTCCACCTTTATATCGTGTAGAAAGGCATCCTGGAGCCTGGAAAGTCATTAATTTGATTGTCCAGTATTTCCTTCATGAGATATTGCAACACTTAGAAAAAGTGTACAGCGCCAGCAGACAATGAATTTTCAGCACTAAAAAAACGAAACTTCATTAACAGCTAAACCAAACGTTTCCAATGTAAATTTCCACATTTATAGAGTGTAAAAAGGCATCCTGAAGCCTGGGAAGTCATTAATTTGATTGTCCAGTATTTCCCTTATGAGATAATGCCTCACATAGCAAATGTGTACAGCGCGAGCTGAAAATGCATTTACAGCACTAAAAAACCAAACTTTTATAACAGCTAAACCAAACGTTTCCAATGTAAATTTCCACCTTTATATAGTGTAAAAAGACATCCTGAAGCCTGGGCAGTCATTAATTTGATTGTCCAATATTTCCCTTATGAGATAATGCCTCTCATAGCAAATGTGTACAGCGCGAGCTGAAAATGCATTTACAGCACTAAAAAAACAAACTTTTATAACAGCTAAACCAAACGTTTCCAATGTAAATTTCCACCTTTATATAGTGTAGAAAGGCATCCTGAAGCCTGGAAAGTCATTAATTTGATTGTCCAGTATTTCCTTCATGAGATATTGCAACACTTAGAAAAAGTGTACAGCGCCAGCAGACAATGAATTTTCAGCACTAAAAAAACGAAACTTCATTAACAGCTAAACTAAATGTTTCCAATGTAAATTTCCACCTTTATATAGTGTAAAAAGACATCCTGAAGCCTGGGCAGTCATTAATTTGATTGTCCAATATTTCCCTTATGAGATAATGCCTCTCATAGCAAATGTGTACAGCGCGAGCTGAAAATGCATTTACAGCACTAAAAAACCAAACTTTTATAACAGCTAAACCAAACGTTTCCAATGTAAATTTCCACCTTTATATAGTGTAAAAAGGCATCCTGAAGCCTGGAAAGTCTTTAATTTGATTGTCCAGTATTTCCTTCATGAGATATTGCAACACTTAGAAAAAGTGTACAGCGCCAGCAGACAATGAATTTCCAGCACGAAAAAAACGAAACTTCATTAACAGCTAAACTAAACGTTTCCAATGTAAATTTCCACCTTTATATAGTGTAAAAAGACATCCTGAAGCCTGGGCAGTCATTAATTTGATTGTCCAATATTTCCCTTATGAGATAATGCCTCTCATAGCAAATGTGTACAGCGCGAGCTGAAAATGCATTTACAGCACTAAAAAACCAAACTTTTATAACAGCTAAACCAAACGTTTCCAATGTAAATTTCCACCTTTATATAGTGTAGAAAGGCATCCTGAAGCCTGGAAAGTCATTAATTTGATTGTCCAGTATTTCCTTCATGAGATATTGCAACACTTAGAAAAAGTGTACAGCGCCAGCAGACAATGAATTTTCAGCACTAAAAAAACGAAACTTCATTAACAGCTAAACCAAACGTTTCCAATGTAAATTTCCACATTTATAGAGTGTAAAAAGGCATCCTGAAGCCTGGGAAGTCATTAATTTGATTGTCCAGTATTTCCCTTATGAGATAATGCCTCACATAGCAAATGTGTACAGTGCGAGCTGAAAATGCATTTTCAGCACTAAAAAACCAAACTTTTATAACAGCTAAACCAAACGTTTCCAATGTAAATTTCCACCTTTATATAGTGTAAAAAGACATCCTGAAGCCTGGGCAGTCATTAATTTGATTGTCCAGTATTTCCCTTATGAGATAATGCCTCACATAGCAAATGTGTACAGCGCGAGCTGAAAATGCATTTACAGCACTAAAAAAAACAAACTTTTATAACAGCTAAACCAAACGTTTCCAATGTAAATTTCCACATTTATAGAGTGTAAAAATGCATCCTGAAGCCTGGGAAGTCATTAATTTGATTGTCCAGTATTTCCCTTATGAGATAATGCCTCACATAGCAAATGTGTACAGTGCGAGCTGAAAATGCATTTTCAGCACTAAAAAACCAAACTTTTATAACAGCTAAACCAAACGTTTCCAATGTAAATTTCCACCTTTATATAGTGTAAAAAGACATCCTGAAGCCTGGGCAGTCATTAATTTGATTGTCCAATATTTCCCTTATGAGATAATGCCTCTCATAGCAAATGTGTACAGCGCGAGCTGAAAATGCATTTACAGCACTAAAAAACCAAACTTTTATAACAGCTAAACCAAACGTTTCCAATGTAAATTTCCACCTTTATATAGTGTAAAAAGACATCCTGAAGCCTGGGCAGTCATTAATTTGATTGTCCAATATTTCCCTTATGAGATAATGCCTCTCATAGCAAATGTGTACAGCGCGAGCTGAAAATGCATTTACAGCACTAAAAAAACAAACTTTTATAACAGCTAAACCAAACGTTTCCAATGTAAATTTCCACCTTTATATAGTGTAGAAAGGCATCCTGAAGCCTGGAAAGTCATTAATTTGATTGTCCAGTATTTCCTTCATGAGATATTGCAACACTTAGAAAAAGTGTACAGCGCCAGCAGACAATGAATTTTCAGCACTAAAAAAACGAAACTTCATTAACAGCTATACTAAATGTTTTCAATGTAAATTTCCACCTTTATATAGTGTAAAAAGACATCCTGAAGCCTGGGCAGTCATTAATTTGATTGTCCAATATTTCCCTTATGAGATAATGCCTCTCATAGCAAATGTGTACAGTGCGAGCTGAAAATGCATTTACAGCACTAAAAAACCAAACTTTTATAACAGCTAAACCAAACGTTTCCAATGTAAATTTCCACCTTTATATAGTGTAAAAAGGCATCCTGAAGCCTGGAAAGTCTTTAATTTGATTGTCCAGTATTTCCTTCATGAGATATTGCAACACTTAGAAAAAGTGTACAGCGCCAGCAGACAATGAATTTCCAGCACTAAAAAAACGAAACTTCATTAACAGCTAAACTAAACGTTTCCAATGTAAATTTCCACCTTTATATAGTGTAAAAAGACATCCTGAAGCCTGGGCAGTCATTAATTTGATTGTCCAATATTTCCCTTATGAGATAATGCCTCTCATAGCAAATGTGTACAGCGCGAGCTGAAAATGCATTTACAGCACTAAAAAACCAAACTTTTATAACAGCTAAACCAAACGTTTCCAATGTAAATTTCCACCTTTATATAGTGTAGAAAGGCATCCTGAAGCCTGGAAAGTCATTAATTTGATTGTCCAGTATTTCCTTCATGAGATATTGCAACACTTAGAAAAAGTGTACAGCGCCAGCAGACAATGAATTTTCAGCACTAAAAAAACGAAACTTCATTAACAGCTAAACCAAACGTTTCCAATGTAAATTTCCACATTTATAGAGTGTAAAAAGGCATCCTGAAGCCTGGGAAGTCATTAATTTGATTGTCCAGTATTTCCCTTATGAGATAATGCCTCACATAGCAAATGTGTACAGTGCGAGCTGAAAATGCATTTTCAGCACTAAAAAACCAAACTTTTATAACAGCTAAACCAAACGTTTCCAATGTAAATTTCCACCTTTATATAGTGTAAAAAGACATCCTGAAGCCTGGGCAGTCATTAATTTGATTGTCCAGTATTTCCCTTATGAGATAATGCCTCACATAGCAAATGTGTACAGCGCGAGCTGAAAATGCATTTACAGCACTAAAAAAACAAACTTTTATAACAGCTAAACCAAACGTTTCCAATGTAAATTTCCACATTTATAGAGTGTAAAAATGCATCCTGAAGCCTGGGAAGTCATTAATTTGATTGTCCAGTATTTCCCTTATGAGATAATGCCTCACATAGCAAATGTGTACAGTGCGAGCTGAAAATGCATTTTCAGCACTAAAAAACCAAACTTTTATAACAGCTAAACCAAACGTTTCCAATGTAAATTTCCACCTTTATATAGTGTAAAAAGACATCCTGAAGCCTGGGCAGTCATTAATTTGATTGTCCAATATTTCCCTTATGAGATAATGCCTCTCATAGCAAATGTGTACAGCGCGAGCTGAAAATGCATTTACAGCACTAAAAAACCAAACTTTTATAACAGCTAAACCAAACGTTTCCAATGTAAATTTCCACCTTTATATAGTGTAGAAAGGCATCCTGAAGCCTGGAAAGTCATTAATTTGATTGTCCAGTATTTCCTTCATGAGATATTGCAACACTTAGAAAAAGTGTACAGCGCCAGTAGACAATGAATTTTCAGCACTAAAAAAACGAAACTTCATTAACAGCTAAACTAAACGTTTCCAATGTAAATTTCCACCTTTATATAGTGTAAAAAGACATCCTGAAGCCTGGGCAGTCATTAATTTGATTGTCCAATATTTCCCTTATGAGATAATGCCTCTCATAGCAAATGTGTACAGCGCGAGCTGAAAATGCATTTACAGCACTAAAACACCAAACTTTTATAACAGCTAAACCAAACGTTTCCAATGTAAATTTCCACCTTTATATAGTGTAGAAAGGCATCCTGGAGCCTGGAAAGTCATTAATTTGATTGTCCAGTATTTCCTTCATGAGATATTGCAACACTTAGAAAAAGTGTACAGCGCCAGCAGACAATGAATTTTCAGCACTAAAAAAACCAAACTTTTATAACAGCTAAACCAAACGTTTCCAATGTAAATTTCCACCTTTATATAGTGTAAAAAGACATCCTGAAGCCTGGGCAGTCATTAATTTGATTGTCCAGTATTTCCCTTATGAGATAATGCCTCACATAGCAAATGTGTACAGCGCGAGCTGAAAATGCATTTACAGCACTAAAAAAACAAACTTTTATAACAGCTAAACCAAACGTTTCCAATGTAAATTTCCACCTTTATATAGTGTAGAAAGGCATCCTGGAGCCTGGAAAGTCATTAATTTGATTGTCCAGTATTTCCTTCATGAGATATTGCAACACTTAGAAAAAGTGTACAGCGCCAGCAGACAATGAATTTTCAGCACTAAAAAAACCAAACTTTTATAACAGCTAAACCAAACGTTTCCAATGTAAATTTCCACCTTTATATAGTGTAAAAAGACATCCTGAAGCCTGGGCAGTCATTAATTTGATTGTCCAGTATTTCCCTTATGAGATAATGCCTCACATAGCAAATGTGTACAGCGCGAGCTGAAAATGCATTTACAGCACTAAAAAAACAAACTTTTATAACAGCTAAACCAAACGTTTCCAATGTAAATTTCCACCTTTATATAGTGTAGAAAGGCATCCTGAAGCCTGGAAAGTCATTAATTTGATTGTCCAGTATTTCCTTCATGAGATATTGCAACACTTAGAAAAAGTGTACAGCGCCAGCAGACAATGAATTTTCAGCACTAAAAAAACGAAACTTCATTAACAGCTAAACCAAACGTTTCCAATGTAAATTTCCACATTTATAGAGTGTAAAAAGGCATCCTGAAGCCTGGGAAGTCATTAATTTGATTGTCCAGTATTTCCCTTATGAGATAATGCCTCACATAGCAAATGTGTACAGTGCGAGCTGAAAATGCATTTTCAGCACTAAAAAACCAAACTTTTATAACAGCTAAACCAAACGTTTCCAATGTAAATTTCCACCTTTATATAGTGTAAAAAGACATCCTGAAGCCTGGGCAGTCATTAATTTGATTGTCCAGTATTTCCCTTATGAGATAATGCCTCACATAGCAAATGTGTACAGCGCGAGCTGAAAATGCATTTACAGCACTAAAAAAACAAACTTTTATAACAGCTAAACCAAACGTTTCCAATGTAAATTTCCACATTTATAGAGTGTAAAAATGCATCCTGAAGCCTGGGAAGTCATTAATTTGATTGTCCAGTATTTCCCTTATGAGATAATGCCTCACATAGCAAATGTGTACAGTGCGAGCTGAAAATGCATTTTCAGCACTAAAAAACCAAACTTTTATAACAGCTAAACCAAACGTTTCCAATGTAAATTTCCACCTTTATATAGTGTAAAAAAACATCCTGAAGCCTGGGCAGTCATTAATTTGATTGTCCAATATTTCCCTTATGAGATAATGCCTCTCATAGCAAATGTGTACAGCGCGAGCTGAAAATGCATTTACAGCACTAAAAAACCAAACTTTTATAACAGCTAAACCAAACGTTTCCAATGTAAATTTCCACCTTTATATAGTGTAGAAAGGCATCCTGAAGCCTGGAAAGTCATTAATTTGATTGTCCAGTATTTCCTTCATGAGATATTGCAACACTTAGAAAAAGTGTACAGCGCCAGTAGACAATGAATTTTCAGCACTAAAAAAACGAAACTTCATTAACAGCTAAACTAAACGTTTCCAATGTAAATTTCCACCTTTATATAGTGTAAAAAGACATCCTGAAGCCTGGGCAGTCATTAATTTGATTGTCCAATATTTCCCTTATGAGATAATGCCTCTCATAGCAAATGTGTACAGCGCGAGCTGAAAATGCATTTACAGCACTAAAAAACCAAACTTTTATAACAGCTAAACCAAACGTTTCCAATGTAAATTTCCACCTTTATATAGTGTAGAAAGGCATCCTGAAGCCTGGAAAGTCATTAATTTGATTGTCCAGTATTTCCTTCATGAGATATTGCAACACTTAGAAAAAGTGTACAGCGCCAGTAGACAATGAATTTTCAGCACTAAAAAAACGAAACTTCATTAACAGCTAAACTAAACGTTTCCAATGTAAATTTCCACCTTTATATAGTGTAAAAAGACATCCTGAAGCCTGGGCAGTCATTAATTTGATTGTCCAATATTTCCCTTATGAGATAATGCCTCTCATAGCAAATGTGTACAGCGCGAGCTGAAAATGCATTTACAGCACTAAAACACCAAACTTTTATAACAGCTAAACCAAACGTTTCCAATGTAAATTTCCACCTTTATATAGTGTAGAAAGGCATCCTGGAGCTTGGAAAGTCATTAATTTGATTGTCCAGTATTTCCTTCATGAGATATTGCAACACTTAGAAAAAGTGTACAGCGCCAGCAGACAATGAATTTTCAGCACTAAAA
This sequence comes from Idiotropiscis lumnitzeri, assembly GCF_059441095.1. Taxonomy (NCBI): domain Eukaryota; kingdom Metazoa; phylum Chordata; class Actinopteri; order Syngnathiformes; family Syngnathidae; genus Idiotropiscis; species Idiotropiscis lumnitzeri. Next base: position 235,577 of record NW_028283632.1, on the reverse strand, counting down.
AAACCAAACTTTTATAACAGCTAAACCAAACGTTTCCAATGTAAATTTTCACCTTTATATAGTGTAAAAAGACATCCTGAAGCCTGGGCAGTCATTAATTTGATTGTCCAGTATTTCCCTTATGAGATAATGCCTCACATAGCAAATGTGTACAGCGCGAGCTGAAAATGCATTTACAGCACTAAAAAAACAAACTTTTATAACAGCTAAACCAAACGTTTCCAATGTAAATTTCCACCTTTATATAGTGTAGAAAGGCATCCTGAAGCCTGGAAAGTCATTAATTTGATTGTCCAGTATTTCCTACATGAGATATTGCAAAACTTAGAAAAAGTGTACAGCGCCAGCAGACAATGAATTTTCAGCACTAAAAAAACGAAACTTCATTAACAGCTAAACCAAACGTTTCCAATGTAAATTTCCACATTTATAGAGTGTAAAAAGGCATCCTGAAGCCTGGGAAGTCATTAATTTGATTGTCCAGTATTTCCCTTATGAGATAATGCCTCACATAGCAAATGTGTACAGTGCGAGCTGAAAATGCATTTTCAGCACTAAAAAACCAAACTTATATAACACCTAAACCAAACGTTTCCAATGTAAATTTCCACCTTTATATAGTGTAAAAAGACATCCTGAAGCCTGGGCAGTCATTAATTTGATTGTCCAATATTTCCCTTATGAGATAATGCCTCTCATAGCAAATGTGTACAGCGCGAGCTGAAAATGCATTTACAGCACTAAAAAACCAAACTTTTATAACAGCTAAACCAAACGTTTCCAATGTAAATTTCCACCTTTATATAGTGTAAAAAGACATCCTGAAGCCTGGGCAGTCATTAATTTGATTGTCCAATATTTCCCTTATGAGATAATGCCTCTCATAGCAAATGTGTACAGCGCGAGCTGAAAATGCATTTTCAGCACTAAAAAACCAAACTTTTATAACAGCTAAACCAAACGTTTCAAATGTAAATTTCCACCTTTATATAGTGTAAAAGGACATCCTGAAGCCTGGGCAGTCATTAATTTGATTGTCCAATATTTCCCTTATGAGATAATGCCTCTCATAGCAAATGTGTACAGCGCGACCTGAAAATGCATTTACAGCACTAAAAAACCAAACTTTTATAACAGCTAAACCAAACGTTTCCAATGTAAATTTCCACCTTTATATAGTGTAGAAAGGCATCCTGAAGCCTGGAAAGTCATTAATTTGATTGTCCAGTATTTCCTTCATGAGATATTGCAACACTTAGAAAAAGTGTACAGCGCCAGCAGACAATGAATTTTCAGCACTAAAAAAACGAAACTTCATTAACAGCTAAACCAAACGTTTCCAATGTAAATTTCCACATTTATAGAGTGTAAAAAGGCATCCTGAAGCCTGGGAAGTCATTAATTTGATTGTCCAGTATTTCCCTTATGAGATAATGCCTCACATAGCAAATGTGTACAGTGCGAGCTGAAAATGCATTTACAGCACTAAAAAAACAAACTTTTATAACAGCTAAACCAAACGTTTCCAATGTAAATTTCCACCTTTATATAGTGTAGAAAGGCATCCTGAAGCCTGGAAAGTCATTAATTTGATTGTCCAGTATTTCCTTCATGAGATATTGCAACACTTAGAAAAAGTGTACAGCGCCAGCAGACAATGAATTTTCAGCACTAAATAAACGAAACTTCATTAACAGCTAAAGTAAACGTTTCCAATGTAAATTTCCACCTTTATATAGTGTAAAAAGACATCCTGAAGCCTGGGCAGTCATTAATTTGATTGTCCAATATTTCCCTTATGAGATAATGCCTCTCATAGCAAATGTGTACAGTGCGAGCTGAAAATGCATTTACAGCACTAAAAAAACAAACTTTTATAACAGCTAAACCAAACGTTTCCAATGTAAATTTCCACCTTTATATAGTGTAAAAAGACATCCTGAAGCCTGGGCAGTCATTAATTTGATTGTCCAATATTTCCCTTATGAGATAATGCCTCTCATAGCAAATGTGTACAGCGCGAGCTGATAATGCATTTACAGCACTAAAAAACCTAACTTTTATAACAGCTAAACCAAACGTTTCCAATTTAAATTTCCACCTTTATATAGTGTAGAAAGGCATCCTGAAGCCTGGAAAGTCATTAATTTGATTGTCCAGTATTTCCTTCATGAGATATTGCAACACTTAGAAAAAGTGTACAGCGCCAGCAGACAATGAATTTTCAGCACTAAAAAAACGAAACTTCATTAACAGCTAAACCAAACGTTTCCAATGTAAATTTCCACATTTATAGAGTGTAAAAAGGCATCCTGAAGCCTGGGAAGTCATTAATTTGATTGTCCAGTATTTCCCTTATGAGATAATGCCTCACATAGCAAATGTGTACAGTGCGAGCTGAAAATGCATTTTCAGCACTAAAAAACCAAACTTATATAACACCTAAACCAAACGTTTCCAATGTAAGTTTCCACCTTTATATAGTGTAAAAAGACATCCTGAAGCCTGGGCAGTCATTAATTTGATTGTCCAATATTTCCCTTATGAGATAATGCCTCTCATAGCAAATGTGTACAGCGCGAGCTGAAAATGCATTTACAGCACTAAAAAAACCAAACTTTTATAACAGCTAAACCAAACGTTTCCAATGTAAATTTCCACCTTTATATAGTGTAGAAAGGCATCCTGAAGCCTGGAAAGTCATTAATTTGATTGTCCAGTATTTCCTTCATGAGATATTGCAACATTTAGAAAAAGTGTACAGCGCCAGCAGACAATGAATTTTCAGCACTAAAAAAACGAAACTTCATTAACAGCTAAACTAAACGTTTCCAATGTAAATTTCCACCTTTATATAGTGTAAAAAGACATCCTGAAGCCCGGGCAGCCATTAATTTGATTGTCCAATATTTCCCTTATGAGATAATGCCTCTCATAGCAAATGTGTACAGCGCGAGCTGAAAATGCATTTACAGCACTAAAAAACCAAACTTTTATAACAGCTAAACCAAACGTTTCCAATGTAAATTTCCACCTTTATATAGTGTAAAAAGACATCCTGAAGCCTGCGCAGTCATTAATTTGATTGTCCAATATTTCCCTTATGAGATAATGCCTCTCATAGCAAATGTGTACAGCGCGAGCTGAAAATGCATTTACAGCACTAAAAAACCAAACTTTTATAACAGCTAAACCAAACGTTTCCAATGTAAATTTCTACCTTTATATAGTGTAGAAAGGCATCCTGAAGCCTGGAAAGTCATTAATTTGATTGTCCAGTATTTCCTTCATGAGATATTGCAACACTTAGAAAAAGTGTACAGCGCCAGCAGACAATGAATTTTCAGCACTAAAAAAACGAAACTTCATTAACAGCTAAACTAAACGTTTCCAATGTAAATTTCCACCTTTATATAGTGTAAAAAGACATTCTGAAGCCTGGGCAGTCATTAATTTGATTGTCCAATATTTCCCTTATGAGATAATGCCTCTCATAGCAAATGTGTACAGCGCGAGCTGAAAATGCATTTACAGCACTAAAAAACCAAACTTTTATAACAGCTAAACCAAACGTTTCCAATGTAAATTTCCACCTTTATATAGTGTAGAAAGGCATCCTGAAGCCTGGAAAGTCATTAATTTGATTGTCCAGTATTTCCTTCATGAGATATTGCAACACTTAGAAAAAGTGTACAGCGCCAGCAGACAATGAATTTTCAGCACTAAAAAAACGAAACTTCATTAACAGCTAAACCAAACGTTTCCAATGTAAATTTCCACATTTATAGAGTGTAAAAAGGCATCCTGAAGCCTGGGAAGTCATTAATTTGATTGTCCAGTATTTCCCTTCTGAGATAATGCCTCACGTAGCAAATGTGTACAGTGCGAGCTGAAAATGCATTTTCAGCACTAAAAAAACAAACTTTTATAACAGCTAAACTAAACGTTTCCAATGTAAATTTCCACCTTTATATAGTGTAAAAAGACATCCTGAAGCCTGGGCAGTCATTAATTTGATTGTCCAATATTTCCCTTATGAGATAATGCCTCTCATCGCAAATGTGTACAGCGCGAGCTGAAAATGCATTTACAGCACTAAAAAAACAAACTTTTATAACAGCTAAACTAAACGTTTCCAATGTAAATTTCCACCTTTATATAGTGTAAAAAGACATCCTGAAGCCTGGGCAGTCATTAATTTGATTGTCCAATATTTCCCTTATGAGATAATGCCTCTCATAGCAAATGTGTACAGCGCGAGCTGAAAATGCATTTACAGCACTAAAAACCCAAACTTTTATAACAGCTAAACCAAACGTTTCCAATGTAAATTTCCACCTTTATTTAGTGTAGAAAGGCATCCTGAAGCCTGGAAAGTCATTAATTTGATTGTCCAGTATTTCCTTCATGAGATATTGCAACACTTAGAAAAGGTGTCCAGCGCCAGCAGACAATGAATTTTCAGCACTAAAAAAACGAAACTTCATTAACAGCTAAACCAAACGTTTCCAATGTAAATTTCCACATTTATAGAGTGTAAAAATGCATCCTGAAGCCTGGGAAGTCATTAATTTGATTGTGCAGTATTTCCCTTATGAGATAATGCCTCACATAGCAAATGTGTACAGTGCGAGCTGAAAATGCATTTTCAGCACTAAAAAACCAAACTTTTATAACAGCTAAACCAAACGTTTCCAATGTAAATTTCCACCTTTATATAGTGTAAAAAGGCATCCTGAAGCCTGGAAAGTCATTAATTTGATTGTCCAGTATTTCCTTCATGAGATATTGCAACACTTAGAAAAAGTGTACAGCGCCAGTAGACAATGAATTTTCAGCACTAAAAAAACGAAACTTCATTAACAGCTAAACTAAACGTTTCCAATGTAAATTTCCACCTTTATATAGTGTAAAAAGACATCCTGAAGCCTGGGCAGTCATTAATTTGATTGTCCAATATTTCCCTTATGAGATAATGCCTCTCATAGCAAATGTGTACAGCGCGAGCTGAAAATGCATTTACAGCACTAAAAAACCAAACTTTTATAACAGCTAAACAAAACGTTTCCAATGTAAATTTCCACCTTTATATCGTGTAGAAAGGCATCCTGGAGCCTGGAAAGTCATTAATTTGATTGTCCAGTATTTCCTTCATGAGATATTGCAACACTTAGAAAAAGTGTACAGCGCCAGCAGACAATGTTTTTTCAGCACTAAAAAAACGAAACTTCATTAACAGCTAAACCAAACGTTTCCAATGTAAATTTCCACATTTATAGAGTGTAAAAAGGCATCCTGAAGCCTGGGAAGTCATTAATTTGATTGTCCAGTATTTCCCTTATGAGATAATGCCTCACATAGCAAATGTGTACAGCGCGAGCTGAAAATGCATTTACAGCACTAAAAAACCAAACTTTTATAACAGCTAAACCAAACGTTTCCAATGTAAATTTCCACCTTTATATAGTGTAGAAAGGCATCCTGAAGCCTGGAAAGTCATTAATTTGATTGTCCAGTATTTCCTTCATGAGATATTGCAACACTTAGAAAAAGTGTACAGCGCCAGCAGACAATGAATTTTCAGCACTAAAAAAACGAAACTTCATTAACAGCTAAACCAAACGTTTCCAATGTAAATTTCCACATTTATAGAGTGTAAAAAGGCATCCTGAAGCCTGGGAAGTCATTAATTTGATTGTCCAGTATTTCCCTTATGAGATAATGCCTCACATAGCAAATGTGTACAGTGCGAGCTGAAAATGCATTTTCAGCACTAAAAAACCAAACTTTTATAACACCTAAACCAAACGTTTCCAATGTAAATTTCCACCTTTATATAGTGTAGAAAGGCATCCTGAAGCCTGGAAAGTCATTAATTTGATTGTCCAGTATTTCCTTCATGAGATATTGCAACACTTAGAAAAAGTGTACAGCGCCAGCAGACAATGAATTTTCAGCACTAAAAAAACGAAACTTCATTAACAGCTAAACCAAACGTTTCCAATGTAAATTTCCACATTTATAGAGTGTAAAAAGGCATCCTGAAGCCTGGGAAGTCATTAATTTGATTGTCCAGTATTTCCCTTATGAGATAATGCCTCACATAGCAAATGTGTACAGTGCGAGCTGAAAATGCATTTTCAGCACTAAAAAACCAAACTTTTATAACAGCTAAACCAAACGTTTCCAATGTAAATTTCCACCTTTATATAGTGTAAAAAGACATCCTGAAGCCTGGGCAGTCATTAATTTGATTATCCAGTATTTCCCTTATGAGATAATGCCTCACATAGCAAATGTGTACAGCGCGAGCTGAAAATGCATTTACAGCACTAAAAAAACAAACTTTTATAACAGCTAAACTAAACGTTTCCAATGTAAATTTCCACCTTTATATAGTGTAAAAAGACATCCTGAAGCCTGGGCAGTCATTAATTTGATTGTCCAATATTTCCCTTATGAGATAATACCTCTCATAGCAAATGTGTACAGCGCGAGCTGAAAATGCATTTACAGCACTAAAAAACCAAACTTTTATAACAGCTAAACCAAACGTTTCCAATGTAAATTTCCACCTTTATATAGTGTAGAAAGGCATCCTGAAGCCTGGAAAGTCATTAATTTGATTGTCCAGTATTTCCTTCATGAGATATTGCAACACTTAGAAAAAGTGTACAGCGCCAGCAGACAATGAATTTTCAGCACTAAAAAAACGAAACTTCATTAACAGCTAAACCAAACGTTTCCAATGTAAATTTCCACATTTATAGAGTGTAAAAAGGCATCCTGAAGCCTGGGAAGTCATTAATTTGATTGTCCAGTATTTCCCTTATGAGATAATGCCTCACATAGCAAATGTGTACAGTGCGAGCTGAAAATGCATTTTCAGCACTAAAAAAACAAACTTTTATAACAGCTAAACTAAACGTTTCCAATGTAAATTTCCACCTTTATATAGTGTAAAAAGACATCCTGAAGCCTGGGCAGTCATTAATTTGATTGTCCAATATTTCCCTTATGAGATAATGCCTCTCATAGCAAATGTGTACAGCGCGAGCTGAAAATGCATTTACAGCACTAAAAAAACAAACTTTTATAACAGCTAAACTAAACGTTTCTAATGTAAATTTCCACCTTTATATAGTGTAAAAAGACATCCTGAAGCCTGGGCAGTCATTAATTTGATTGTCCAATATTTCCCTTATGAGATAATGCCTCTCATAGCAAATGTGTACAGCGCGAGCTGAAAATGCATTTACAGCACTAAAAAAACAAACTTTTATAACAGCTAAACCAAACGTTTCCAATGTAAATTTCCACCTTTATATAGTGTAGAAAGGCATCCTGAAGCCTGGAAAGTCATTAATTTGATTGTCCAGTATTTCCTTCATGAGATATTGCAACACTTAGAAAAGGTGTACAGCGCCAGCAGACAATGAATTTTCAGCACTAAAAAAACGAAACTTCATTAACAGCTAAACCAAATGTTTCCAATGTAAATTTCCACATTTATAGAGTGTAAAAATGCATCCTGAAGCCTGGGCAGTCATTAATTTGATTGTCCAATATTTCCCTTATGAGATAATGCCTCTCATAGCAAATGTGTACAGCGCGAGCTGAAAATGCATTTACAGCACTAAAAAACCAAACTTTTATAACAGCTAAACCAAACGTTTCCAATGTAAATTTCCACCTTTATATAGTGTAGAAAGGCATCCTGAAGCCTGGAAAGTCATTAATTTGATTGTCCAGTATTTCCTTCATGAGATATTGCAACACTTAGAAAAAGTGTACAGCGCCAGCAGACAATGAATTTTCAGCACTAAAAAAACGAAACTTCATTAACAGCTAAACCAAACGTTTCCAATGTAAATTTCCACATTTATAGAGTGTAAAAAGGCATCCTGAAGCCTGGGAAGTCATTAATTTGATTGTCCAGTATTTCCCTTATGAGATAATGCCTCACATAGCAAATGTGTACAGTGCGAGCTGAAAATGCATTTTCAGCACTAAAAAAACAAACTTTTATAACAGCTAAACCAAACGTTTCCAATGTAAATTTCCACCTTTATATAGTGTAAAAAGACATCCTGAAGCCTGGGCAGTCATTAATTTGATTGTCCAGTATTTCCCTTATGCGATAATGCCTCACATAGCAAATGTGTACAGCGCGAGCTGAAAATGCATTTACAGCACTAAAAACCCAAACTTTTATAACAGCTAAACCAAACGTTTCCAATGTAAATTTCCACCTTTATATAGTGTAGAAAGGCATCCTGAAGCCTGGAAGGTCATTAATTTGATTGTCCAGTATTTCCTTCATGAGATATTGCAACACTTAGAAAAGGTGTACAGCGCCAGCAGACAATGAATTTTCAGCACTAAAAAATCGAAACTTCATTAACAGCTAAACCAAACGTTTCCAATGTAAATTTCCACCTTTATATAGTGTAGAAAGGCATCCTGAAGCCTGGAAAGTCATTAATTTGATTGTCCAGTATTTCCTTCATGAGATATTGCAACACTTAGAAAAGGTGTACAGCGCCAGCAGACAATGAATTTTCAGCACTAAAAAAACGAAACTTCATTAACAGCTAAACCAAACGTTTCCAATGTAAATTTCCACATTTATAGAGTGTAAAAAGGCATCCTGAAGCCTGGGAAGTCATTAATTTGATTGTCCAGTATTTCCCTTATGAGATAATGCCTCACATAGCAAATGTGTACAGTTCGAGCTGAAAATGCATTTACAGCACTAAAAAACCAAACTTTTATAACAGCTAAACCAAACGTTTCCAATGTAAATTTCCACCTTTATATAGTGTAGAAAGGCATCCTGAAGCCTGGAAAGTCATTGATTTGATTGTCCAGTATTTCCTTCATGAGATATTGCAACACTTAGAAAAAGTGTACAGCGCCAGCAGACAATGAATTTTCAGCACTAAAAAAACGAAACTTCATTAACAGCTAAACTAAACGTTTCCAATGTAAATTTCCACCTTTATATAGAGTAAAAAGACATCCTGAAGCCTGGGCAGCCATTAATTTGATTGTCCAATATTTCCCTTATGAGATAATGCCTCTCATAGCAAATGTGTACAGCGCGAGCTGAAAATGCATTTACAGCACTAAAAAACCAAACTTTTATAACAGCTAAACCAAACGTTTCCAATGTAAATTTCCACATTTATAGAGTGTAAAAAGGCATCCTGAAGCCTGGGAAGTCATTAATTTGATTGTCCAGTATTTCCCTTATAAGATAATGCCTCACATAGCAAATGTGTACAGCGCGAGCTGAAAATGCATTTACAGCACTAAAAAACCAAACTTTTATAACAGCTAAACCAAACGTTTCCAATGTAAATTTCCACCTTTATATAGTGTAGAAAGGCATCCTGAAGCCTGGAAAGTGATTAATTTGATTGTCCAGTATTTCCTTCATGAGATATTGCAACACTTAGAAAAAGTGTACAGCGCCAGCAGACAATGAATTTTCAGCACTAAAAAACCGAAACTTCATTAACAGCTAAACTAAACGTTTCCAATGTAAATTTCCACCTTTATATAGTGTAAAAAGACATCCTGAAGCCTGGGCAGTCATTAATTTGATTGTCCAATATTTCCCTTATGAGATAATGCCTCTCATAGCAAATGTGTACAGCGCGAGCTGAAAATGCATTTACAGCACTAAAAAACCAAACTTTTATAACAGCTAAACCAAACGTTTCCAATGTAAATTTCCACCTTTATATAGTGTAGAAAGGCATCCTGAAGCCTGGAAAGTCATTAATTTGATTGTCCAGTATTTCCTTCATGAGATATTGCAACACTTAGAAAAAGTGTACAGCGCCAGCAGACAATGAATTTCCAGCACTAAAAAAACGAAACTTCATTAACAGCTAAACTAAACGTTTCCAATGTAAATTTCCACCTTTATATAGTGTAAAAAGACATCCTGAAGCCTGGGCAGTCATTAATTTGATTGTCCAATATTTCCCTTATGAGATAATGCCTCTCATAGCAAATGTGTACAGCGCGAGCTGAAAATGCATTTACAGCACTAAAAAACCAAACTTTTATAACAGCTAAACCAAACGTTTCCAATGTAAATTTCCACCTTTATATAGTGTAGAAAGGCATCCTGAAGCCTGGAAAGTCATTAATTTGATTGTCCAGTATTTCCTTCATGAGATATTGCAACACTTAGAAAAAGTGTACAGCGCCAGCAGACAATGAATTTTCAGCACTAAAAAAACGAAACTTCATTAACAGCTAAACCAAACGTTTCCAATGTAAATTTCCACATTTATAGAGTGTAAAAAGGCATCCTGAAGCCTGGGAAGTCATTAATTTGATTGTCCAGTATTTCCCTTATGAGATAATGCCTCACATAGCAAATGTGTACAGTGCGAGCTGAAAATGCATTTTCAGCACTAAAAAACCAAACTTTTATAACAGCTAAACCAAACGTTTCCAATGTAAATTGCCACCTTTATATAGTGTAAAAAGACATCCTGAAGCCTGGGCAGTCATTAATTTGATTGTCCAGTATTTCCCTTATGAGATAATGCCTCACATAGCAAATGTGTACAGCGCGAGCTGAAAATGCATTTACAGCACTAAAAAAACAAACTTTTATAACAGCTAAACTAAACGTTTCCAATGTAAATTTCCACCTTTATATAGTGTAAAAAGACATCCTGAAGCCTGGGCAGTCATTAATTTGATTGTCCAATATTTCCCTTATGAGATAATGCCTCTCATAGCAAATGTGTACAGCGCGAGCTGAAAATGCATTTACAGCACTAAAAAACCAAACTTTTATAACAGCTAAACCAAACGTTTCCAATGTAAATTTCCACCTTTATATAGTGTAGAAAGGCATCCTGAAGCCTGGAAAGTCATTAATTTGATTGTCCAGTATTTCCTTCATGAGATATTGCAACACTTAGAAAAAGTGTACAGCGCCAGCAGACAATGAATTTTCAGCACTAAAAAAACGAAACTTCATTAACAGCTAAACTAAACGTTTCCAATGTAAATTTCCACCTTTATATAGTGTAAAAAGACATCCTGAAGCCTGGGCAGTCATTAATTTGATTGTCCAATATTTCCCTTATGAGATAATGCCTCTCATAGCAAATGTGTACAGCGCGAGCTGAAAATGCATTTACAGCACTAAAAAAACAAACTTTTATAACAGCTAAACTAAACGTTTCCAATGTAAATTTCCACCTTTATATAGTGTAAAAAGACATCCTGAAGCCTGGGCAGTCATTAATTTGATTGTCCAATATTTCCCTTATGAGATAATGCCTCTCATAGCAAATGTGTACAGCGCGAGCTGAAAATGCATTTACAGCACTAAAAACCCAAACTTTTATAACAGCTAAACCAAACGTTTCCAATGTAAATTTCCACCTTTATATAGTGTAGAAAGGCATCCTGAAGCCTGGAAAGTCATTAATTTGATTGTCCAGTATTTCCTTCATGAGATATTGCAACACTTAGAAAAGGTGTACAGCGCCAGCAGACAATGAATTTTCAGCACTAAAAAAACGAAACTTCATTAACAGCTAAACCAAACGTTTCCAATGTAAATTTCCACATTTATAGAGTGTAAAAATGCATCCTGAAGCCTGGGAAGTCATTAATTTGATTGTCCAGTATTTCCCTTATGAGATAATGCCTCACATAGCAAATGTGTACAGTGCAAGCTGAAAATGCATTTTCAGCACTAAAAAACCAAACTTTTATAACAGCTAAACCAAACGTTTCCAATGTAAATTTCCACCTTTATATAGTGTAAAAAGACATCCTGAAGCCTGGGCAGTCATTAATTTGATTGTCCAATATTTCCCTTATGAGATAATGCCTCTCATAGCAAATGTGTACAGCGCGAGCTGAAAATGCATTTACAGCACTAAAAAACCAAACTTTTATAACAGCTAAACCAAACGTTTCCAATGTAAATTTCCACCTTTATATAGTGTAGAAAGGCATCCTGAAGCCTGGAAAGTCATTAATTTGATTGTCCAGTATTTCCTTCATGAGATATTGCAACACTTAGAAAAAGTGTACAGCGCCAGTAGACAATGAATTTTCAGCACTAAAAAAACGAAACTTCATTAACAGCTAAACTAAACGTTTCCAATGTAAATTTCCACCTTTATATAGTGTAAAAAGACATCCTGAAGCCTGGGCAGTCATTAATTTGATTGTCCAATATTTCCCTTATGAGATAATGCCTCTCATAGCAAATGTGTACAGCGCGAGCTGAAAATGCATTTACAGCACTAAAAAACCAAACTTTTATAACAGCTAAACCAAACGTTTCCAATGTAAATTTCCACCTTTATATAGTGTAGAAAGGCATCCTGGAGCCTGGAAAGTCATTAATTTGATTGTCCAGTATTTCCTTCATGAGATATTGCAACACTTAGAAAAAGTGTACAGCGCCAGCAGACAATGAATTTTCAGCACTAAAAAACCAAACTTTTATAACAGCTAAACCAAACGTTTCCAATGTAAATTTCCACCTTTATATAGTGTAAAAAGACATCCTGAAGCCTGGGCAGTCATTAATTTGATTGTCCAGTATTTCCCTTATGAGATAATGCCTCACATAGCAAATGTGTACAGCGCGAGCTGAAAATGCATTTACAGCACTAAAAAAACAAACTTTTATAACAGCTAAACCAAACGTTTCCAATGTAAATTTCCACCTTTATATAGTGTAGAAAGGCATCCTGAAGCCTGGAAAGTCATTAATTTGATTGTCCAGTATTTCCTACATGAGATATTGCAAAACTTAGAAAAAGTGTACAGCGCCAGCAGACAATGAATTTTCAGCACTAAAAAAACGAAACTTCATTAACAGCTAAACCAAACGTTTCCAATGTAAATTTCCACATTTATAGAGTGTAAAAAGGCATCCTGAAGCCTGGGAAGTCATTAATTTGATTGTCCAGTATTTCCCTTATGAGATAATGCCTCACATAGCAAATGTGTACAGCGCGAGCTGAAAATGCATTTACAGCACTAAAAAACCAAACTTTTATAACAGCTAAACCAAACGTTTCCAATGTAAATTTCCACCTTTATATAGTGTAGAAAGGCATCCTGAAGCCTGGAAAGTGATTAATTTGATTGTCCAGTATTTCCTTCATGAGATATTGCAACACTTAGAAAAAGTGTACAGCGCCAGCAGACAATGAATTTTCAGCACTAAAAAACCGAAACTTCATTAACAGCTAAACTAAACGTTTCCAATGTAAATTTCCACCTTTATATAGTGTAAAAAGACATCCTGAAGCCTGGGCAGTCATTAATTTGATTGTCCAATATTTCCCTTATGAGATAATGCCTCTCATAGCAAATGTGTACAGCGCGAGCTGAAAATGCATTTACAGCACTAAAAAACCAAACTTTTATAACAGCTAAACCAAACGTTTCCAATGTAAATTTCCACCTTTATATAGTGTAGAAAGGCATCCTGAAGCCTGGAAAGTCATTAATTTGATTGTCCAGTATTTCCTTCATGAGATATTGCAACACTTAGAAAAAGTGTACAGCGCCAGCAGACAATGAATTTCCAGCACTAAAAAAACGAAACTTCATTAACAGCTAAACTAAACGTTTCCAATGTAAATTTCCACCTTTATATAGTGTAAAAAGACATCCTGAAGCCTGGGCAGTCATTAATTTGATTGTCCAATATTTCCCTTATGAGATAATGCCTCTCATAGCAAATGTGTACAGCGCGAGCTGAAAATGCATTTACAGCACTAAAAAACCAAACTTTTATAACAGCTAAACCAAACGTTTCCAATGTAAATTTCCACCTTTATATAGTGTAGAAAGGCATCCTGAAGCCTGGAAAGTCATTAATTTGATTGTCCAGTATTTCCTACATGAGATATTGCAAAACTTAGAAAAAGTGTACAGCGCCAGCAGACAATGAATTTTCAGCACTAAAAAAACGAAACTTCATTAACAGCTAAACCAAACGTTTCCAATGTAAATTTCCACATTTATAGAGTGTAAAAAGGCATCCTGAAGCCTGGGAAGTCATTAATTTGATTGTCCAGTATTTCCCTTATGAGATAATGCCTCACATAGCAAATGTGTACAGTGCGAGCTGAAAATGCATTTTCAGCACTAAAAAACCAAACTTTTATAACAGCTAAACCAAACGTTTCCAATGTAAATTTCCACCTTTATATAGTGTAAAAAGACATCCTGAAGCCTGGGCAGTCATTAATTTGATTGTCCAGTATTTCCCTTATGAGATAATGCCTCACATAGCAAATGTGTACAGCGCGAGCTGAAAATGCATTTACAGCACTAAAAAAACAAACTTTTATAACAGCTAAACTAAACGTTTCCAATGTAAATTTCCACCTTTATATAGTGTAAAAAGACATCCTGAAGCCTGGGCAGTCATTAATTTGATTGTCCAATATTTCCCTTATGAGATAATACCTCTCATAGCAAATGTGTACAGCGCGAGCTGAAAATGCATTTACAGCACTAAAAAACCAAACTTTTATAACAGCTAAACCAAACGTTTCCAATGTAAATTTCCACCTTTATATAGTGTAGAAAGGCATCCTGAAGCCTGGAAAGTCATTAATTTGATTGTCCAGTATTTCCTTCATGAGATATTGCAACACTTAGAAAAAGTGTACAGCGCCAGCAGACAATGAATTTTCAGCACTAAAAAAACGAAACTTCATTAACAGCTAAACCAAACGTTTCCAATGTAAATTTCCACATTTATAGAGTGTAAAAAGGCATCCTGAAGCCTGGGAAGTCATTAATTTGATTGTCCAGTATTTCCCTTATGAGATAATGCCTCACATAGCAAATGTGTACAGTGCGAGCTGAAAATGCATTTTCAGCACTAAAAAAACAAACTTTTATAACAGCTAAACTAAACGTTTCCAATGTAAATTTCCACCTTTATATAGTGTAAAAAGACATCCTGAAGCCTGGGCAGTCATTAATTTGATTGTCCAATATTTCCCTTATGAGATAATGCCTCTCATAGCAAATGTGTACAGCGCGAGCTGAAAATGCATTTACAGCACTAAAAAAACAAACTTTTATAACAGCTAAACTAAACGTTTCTAATGTAAATTTCCACCTTTATATAGTGTAAAAAGACATCCTGAAGCCTGGGCAGTCATTAATTTGATTGTCCAATATTTCCCTTATGAGATAATGCCTCTCATAGCAAATGTGTACAGCGCGAGCTGAAAATGCATTTACAGCACTAAAAAAACAAACTTTTATAACAGCTAAACCAAACGTTTCCAATGTAAATTTCCACCTTTATATAGTGTAGAAAGGCATCCTGAAGCCTGGAAAGTCATTAATTTGATTGTCCAGTATTTCCTTCATGAGATATTGCAACACTTAGAAAAGGTGTACAGCGCCAGCAGACAATGAATTTTCAGCACTAAAAAAACGAAACTTCATTAACAGCTAAACCAAATGTTTCCAATGTAAATTTCCACATTTATAGAGTGTAAAAATGCATCCTGAAGCCTGGGCAGTCATTAATTTGATTGTCCAATATTTCCCTTATGAGATAATGCCTCTCATAGCAAATGTGTACAGCGCGAGCTGAAAATGCATTTACAGCACTAAAAAACCAAACTTTTATAACAGCTAAACCAAACGTTTCCAATGTAAATTTCCACCTTTATATAGTGTAGAAAGGCATCCTGAAGCCTGGAAAGTCATTAATTTGATTGTCCAGTATTTCCTTCATGAGATATTGCAACACTTAGAAAAAGTGTACAGCGCCAGCAGACAATGAATTTTCAGCACTAAAAAAACGAAACTTCATTAACAGCTAAACCAAACGTTTCCAATGTAAATTTCCACATTTATAGAGTGTAAAAAGGCATCCTGAAGCCTGGGAAGTCATTAATTTGATTGTCCAGTATTTCCCTTATGAGATAATGCCTCACATAGCAAATGTGTACAGTGCGAGCTGAAAATGCATTTTCAGCACTAAAAAAACAAACTTTTATAACAGCTAAACCAAACGTTTCCAATGTAAATTTCCACCTTTATATAGTGTAAAAAGACATCCTGAAGCCTGGGCAGTCATTAATTTGATTGTCCAGTATTTCCCTTATGCGATAATGCCTCACATAGCAAATGTGTACAGCGCGAGCTGAAAATGCATTTACAGCACTAAAAACCCAAACTTTTATAACAGCTAAACCAAACGTTTCCAATGTAAATTTCCACCTTTATATAGTGTAGAAAGGCATCCTGAAGCCTGGAAGGTCATTAATTTGATTGTCCAGTATTTCCTTCATGAGATATTGCAACACTTAGAAAAGGTGTACAGCGCCAGCAGACAATGAATTTTCAGCACTAAAAAATCGAAACTTCATTAACAGCTAAACCAAACGTTTCCAATGTAAATTTCCACCTTTATATAGTGTAGAAAGGCATCCTGAAGCCTGGAAAGTCATTAATTTGATTGTCCAGTATTTCCTTCATGAGATATTGCAACACTTAGAAAAGGTGTACAGCGCCAGCAGACAATGAATTTTCAGCACTAAAAAAACGAAACTTCATTAACAGCTAAACCAAACGTTTCCAATGTAAATTTCCACATTTATAGAGTGTAAAAAGGCATCCTGAAGCCTGGGAAGTCATTAATTTGATTGTCCAGTATTTCCCTTATGAGATAATGCCTCACATAGCAAATGTGTACAGTTCGAGCTGAAAATGCATTTACAGCACTAAAAAACCAAACTTTTATAACAGCTAAACCAAACGTTTCCAATGTAAATTTCCACCTTTATATAGTGTAGAAAGGCATCCTGAAGCCTGGAAAGTCATTGATTTGATTGTCCAGTATTTCCTTCATGAGATATTGCAACACTTAGAAAAAGTGTACAGCGCCAGCAGACAATGAATTTTCAGCACTAAAAAAACGAAACTTCATTAACAGCTAAACTAAACGTTTCCAATGTAAATTTCCACCTTTATATAGAGTAAAAAGACATCCTGAAGCCTGGGCAGCCATTAATTTGATTGTCCAATATTTCCCTTATGAGATAATGCCTCTCATAGCAAATGTGTACAGCGCGAGCTGAAAATGCATTTACAGCACTAAAAAACCAAACTTTTATAACAGCTAAACCAAACGTTTCCAATGTAAATTTCCACATTTATAGAGTGTAAAAAGGCATCCTGAAGCCTGGGAAGTCATTAATTTGATTGTCCAGTATTTCCCTTATAAGATAATGCCTCACATAGCAAATGTGTACAGCGCGAGCTGAAAATGCATTTACAGCACTAAAAAACCAAACTTTTATAACAGCTAAACCAAACGTTTCCAATGTAAATTTCCACCTTTATATAGTGTAGAAAGGCATCCTGAAGCCTGGAAAGTGATTAATTTGATTGTCCAGTATTTCCTTCATGAGATATTGCAACACTTAGAAAAAGTGTACAGCGCCAGCAGACAATGAATTTTCAGCACTAAAAAACCGAAACTTCATTAACAGCTAAACTAAACGTTTCCAATGTAAATTTCCACCTTTATATAGTGTAAAAAGACATCCTGAAGCCTGGGCAGTCATTAATTTGATTGTCCAATATTTCCCTTATGAGATAATGCCTCTCATAGCAAATGTGTACAGCGCGAGCTGAAAATGCATTTACAGCACTAAAAAACCAAACTTTTATAACAGCTAAACCAAACGTTTCCAATGTAAATTTCCACCTTTATATAGTGTAGAAAGGCATCCTGAAGCCTGGAAAGTCATTAATTTGATTGTCCAGTATTTCCTTCATGAGATATTGCAACACTTAGAAAAAGTGTACAGCGCCAGCAGACAATGAATTTCCAGCACTAAAAAAACGAAACTTCATTAACAGCTAAACTAAACGTTTCCAATGTAAATTTCCACCTTTATATAGTGTAAAAAGACATCCTGAAGCCTGGGCAGTCATTAATTTGATTGTCCAATATTTCCCTTATGAGATAATGCCTCTCATAGCAAATGTGTACAGCGCGAGCTGAAAATGCATTTACAGCACTAAAAAACCAAACTTTTATAACAGCTAAACCAAACGTTTCCAATGTAAATTTCCACCTTTATATAGTGTAGAAAGGCATCCTGAAGCCTGGAAAGTCATTAATTTGATTGTCCAGTATTTCCTTCATGAGATATTGCAACACTTAGAAAAAGTGTACAGCGCCAGCAGACAATGAATTTTCAGCACTAAAAAAACGAAACTTCATTAACAGCTAAACCAAACGTTTCCAATGTAAATTTCCACATTTATAGAGTGTAAAAAGGCATCCTGAAGCCTGGGAAGTCATTAATTTGATTGTCCAGTATTTCCCTTATGAGATAATGCCTCACATAGCAAATGTGTACAGTGCGAGCTGAAAATGCATTTTCAGCACTAAAAAACCAAACTTTTATAACAGCTAAACCAAACGTTTCCAATGTAAATTTCCACCTTTATATAGTGTAAAAAGACATCCTGAAGCCTGGGCAGTCATTAATTTGATTGTCCAGTATTTCCCTTATGAGATAATGCCTCACATAGCAAATGTGTACAGCGCGAGCTGAAAATGCATTTACAGCACTAAAAAAACAAACTTTTATAACAGCTAAACTAAACGTTTCCAATGTAAATTTCCACCTTTATATAGTGTAAAAAGACATCCTGAAGCCTGGGCAGTCATTAATTTGATTGTCCAATATTTCCCTTATGAGATAATGCCTCTCATAGCAAATGTGTACAGCGCGAGCTGAAAATGCATTTACAGCACTAAAAAACCAAACTTTTATAACAGCTAAACCAAACGTTTCCAATGTAAATTTCCACCTTTATATAGTGTAGAAAGGCATCCTGAAGCCTGGAAAGTCATTAATTTGATTGTCCAGTATTTCCTTCATGAGATATTGCAACACTTAGAAAAAGTGTACAGCGCCAGCAGACAATGAATTTTCAGCACTAAAAAAACGAAACTTCATTAACAGCTAAACCAAACGTTTCCAATGTAAATTTCCACATTTATAGAGTGTAAAAAGGCATCCTGAAGCCTGGGAAGTCATTAATTTGATTGTCCAGTATTTCCCTTATGAGATAATGCCTCACATAGCAAATGTGTACAGTGCGAGCTGAAAATGCATTTTCAGCACTAAAAAAACAAACTTTTATAACAGCTAAACTAAACGTTTCCAATGTAAATTTCCACCTTTATATAGTGTAAAAAGACATCCTGAAGCCTGGGCAGTCATTAATTTGATTGTCCAATATTTCCCTTATGAGATAATGCCTCTCATAGCAAATGTGTACAGCGCGAGCTGAAAATGCATTTACAGCACTAAAAACCCAAACTTTTATAACAGCTAAACCAAACGTTTCCAATGTAAATTTCCACCTTTATATAGTGTAGAAAGGCATCCTGAAGCCTGGAAAGTCATTAATTTGATTGTCCAGTATTTCCTTCATGAGATATTGCAACACTTAGAAAAAGTGTACAGCGCCAGCAGACAATGAATTTTCAGCACTAAAAAAACGAAACTTCATTAACAGCTAAACCAAACGTTTCCAATGTAAATTTCCACATTTATAGAGTGTAAAAAGGCATCCTGAAGCCTGGGAAGTCATTAATTTGATTGTCCAGTATTTCCCTTATGAGATAATGCCTCACATAGCAAATGTGTACAGTGCGAGCTGAAAATGCATTTTCAGCACTAAAAAAACAAACTTTTATAACAGCTAAACTAAACGTTTCCAATGTAAATTTCCACCTTTATATAGTGTAAAAAGACATCCTGAAGCCTGGGCAGTCATTAATTTGATTGTCCAATATTTCCCTTATGAGATAATGCCTCTCATAGCAAATGTGTACAGCGCGAGCTGAAAATGCATTTACAGCACTAAAAACCCAAACTTTTATAACAGCTAAACCAAACGTTTCCAATGTAAATTTCCACCTTTATATAGTGTAGAAAGGCATCCTGAAGCCTGGAAAGTCATTAATTTGATTGTCCAGTATTTCCTTCATGAGATATTGCAACACTTAGAAAAGGTGTACAGCGCCAGCAGACAATGAATTTTCAGCACTAAAAAAACGAAACTTCATTAACAGCTAAACCAAACGTTTCCAATGTAAATTTCCACATTTATAGAGTGTAAAAATGCATCCTGAAGCCTGGGAAGTCATTAATTTGATTGTCCAGTATTTCCCTTATGAGATAATGCCTCACATAGCAAATGTGTACAGTGCAAGCTGAAAATGCATTTTCAGCACTAAAAAACCAAACTTTTATAACAGCTAAACCAAACGTTTCCAATGTAAATTTCCACCTTTATATAGTGTAAAAAGACATCCTGAAGCCTGGGCAGTCATTAATTTGATTGTCCAATATTTCCCTTATGAGATAATGCCTCTCATAGCAAATGTGTACAGCGCGAGCTGAAAATGCATTTACAGCACTAAAAAACCAAACTTTTATAACAGCTAAACCAAACGTTTCCAATGTAAATTTCCACCTTTATATAGTGTAGAAAGGCATCCTGAAGCCTGGAAAGTCATTAATTTGATTGTCCAGTATTTCCTTCATGAGATATTGCAACACTTAGAAAAAGTGTACAGCGCCAGTAGACAATGAATTTTCAGCACTAAAAAAACGAAACTTCATTAACAGCTAAACTAAACGTTTCCAATGTAAATTTCCACCTTTATATAGTGTAAAAAGACATCCTGAAGCCTGGGCAGTCATTAATTTGATTGTCCAATATTTCCCTTATGAGATAATGCCTCTCATAGCAAATGTGTACAGCGCGAGCTGAAAATGCATTTACAGCACTAAAAAACCAAACTTTTATAACAGCTAAACCAAACGTTTCCAATGTAAATTTCCACCTTTATATAGTGTAGAAAGGCATCCTGGAGCCTGGAAAGTCATTAATTTGATTGTCCAGTATTTCCTTCATGAGATATTGCAACACTTAGAAAAAGTGTACAGCGCCAGCAGACAATGAATTTTCAGCACTAAAAAACCAAACTTTTATAACAGCTAAACCAAACGTTTCCAATGTAAATTTCCACCTTTATATAGTGTAAAAAGACATCCTGAAGCCTGGGCAGTCATTAATTTGATTGTCCAGTATTTCCCTTATGAGATAATGCCTCACATAGCAAATGTGTACAGCGCGAGCTGAAAATGCATTTACAGCACTAAAAAAACAAACTTTTATAACAGCTAAACCAAACGTTTCCAATGTAAATTTCCACCTTTATATAGTGTAGAAAGGCATCCTGAAGCCTGGAAAGTCATTAATTTGATTGTCCAGTATTTCCTACATGAGATATTGCAAAACTTAGAAAAAGTGTACAGCGCCAGCAGACAATGAATTTTCAGCACTAAAAAAACGAAACTTCATTAACAGCTAAACCAAACGTTTCCAATGTAAATTTCCACATTTATAGAGTGTAAAAAGGCATCCTGAAGCCTGGGAAGTCATTAATTTGATTGTCCAGTATTTCCCTTATGAGATAATGCCTCACATAGCAAATGTGTACAGCGCGAGCTGAAAATGCATTTACAGCACTAAAAAACCAAACTTTTATAACAGCTAAACCAAACGTTTCCAATGTAAATTTCCACCTTTATATAGTGTAGAAAGGCATCCTGAAGCCTGGAAAGTGATTAATTTGATTGTCCAGTATTTCCTTCATGAGATATTGCAACACTTAGAAAAAGTGTACAGCGCCAGCAGACAATGAATTTTCAGCACTAAAAAACCGAAACTTCATTAACAGCTAAACTAAACGTTTCCAATGTAAATTTCCACCTTTATATAGTGTAAAAAGACATCCTGAAGCCTGGGCAGTCATTAATTTGATTGTCCAATATTTCCCTTATGAGATAATGCCTCTCATAGCAAATGTGTACAGCGCGAGCTGAAAATGCATTTACAGCACTAAAAAACCAAACTTTTATAACAGCTAAACCAAACGTTTCCAATGTAAATTTCCACCTTTATATAGTGTAGAAAGGCATCCTGAAGCCTGGAAAGTCATTAATTTGATTGTCCAGTATTTCCTTCATGAGATATTGCAACACTTAGAAAAAGTGTACAGCGCCAGCAGACAATGAATTTCCAGCACTAAAAAAACGAAACTTCATTAACAGCTAAACTAAACGTTTCCAATGTAAATTTCCACCTTTATATAGTGTAAAAAGACATCCTGAAGCCTGGGCAGTCATTAATTTGATTGTCCAATATTTCCCTTATGAGATAATGCCTCTCATAGCAAATGTGTACAGCGCGAGCTGAAAATGCATTTACAGCACTAAAAAACCAAACTTTTATAACAGCTAAACCAAACGTTTCCAATGTAAATTTCCACCTTTATATAGTGTAGAAAGGCATCCTGAAGCCTGGAAAGTCATTAATTTGATTGTCCAGTATTTCCTTCATGAGATATTGCAACACTTAGAAAAAGTGTACAGCGCCAGCAGACAATGAATTTTCAGCACTAAAAAAACGAAACTTCATTAACAGCTAAACCAAACGTTTCCAATGTAAATTTCCACATTTATAGAGTGTAAAAAGGCATCCTGAAGCCTGGGAAGTCATTAATTTGATTGTCCAGTATTTCCCTTATGAGATAATGCCTCACATAGCAAATGTGTACAGTGCGAGCTGAAAATGCATTTTCAGCACTAAAAAACCAAACTTTTATAACAGCTAAACCAAACGTTTCCAATGTAAATTTCCACCTTTATATAGTGTAAAAAGACATCCTGAAGCCTGGGCAGTCATTAATTTGATTGTCCAGTATTTCCCTTATGAGATAATGCCTCACATAGCAAATGTGTACAGCGCGAGCTGAAAATGCATTTACAGCACTAAAAAAACAAACTTTTATAACAGCTAAACCAAACGTTTCCAATGTAAATTTCCACCTTTATATAGTGTAGAAAGGCATCCTGAAGCCTGGAAAGTCATTAATTTGATTGTCCAGTATTTCCTTCATGAGATATTGCAACACTTAGAAAAAGTGTACAGCGCCAGCAGACAATGAATTTTCAGCACTAAAAAAACGAAACTTCATTAACAGCTAAACCAAACGTTTCCAATGTAAATTTCCACATTTATAGAGTGTAAAAAGGCATCCTGAAGCCTGGGAAGTCATTAATTTGATTGTCCAGTATTTCCTTCATGAGATAATGCCTCACATAGCAAATGTGTACAGTGCGAGCTGAAAATGCATTTTCAGCACTAAAAAACCAAACTTTTATAACAGCTAAACCAAACGTTTCCAATGTAAATTCCACCTTTATATAGTGTAAAAAGACATCCTGAAGCCTGGGCAGTCATTAATTTGATTGTCCAATATTTCCCTTATGAGATAATGCCTCTCATAGCAAATGTGTACAGCGCGAGCTGAAAATGCATTTACAGCACTAAAAAACCAAACTTTTATAACAGCTAAACCAAACGTTTCCAATGTAAATTTCCACCTTTATATAGTGTAGAAAGGCATCCTGAAGCCTGGAAAGTCATTAATTTGATTGTCCAGTATTTCCTTCATAAGATATTGCAACACTTAGAAAAAGTGTACAGCGCCAGGAGACAATGAATTTTCAGCACTAAAAAACCGAAACTTCATAACAGCTAAACTAAACGTTTCCAATGTAAATTTCCACCTTTATATAGTGTAAAAAGACATCCTGAAGCCTGGGCAGCCATTAATTTGATTGTCCAATATTTCCCTTATGAGATAATGCCTCTCATAGCAAATGTGTACAGCGCGAGCTGAAAATGCATTTACAGCACTAAAAAACCAAACTTTTATAACAGCTAAACCAAACGTTTCCAATGTAAATTTCCACCTTTATATAGTGTAAAAAGACATCCTGAAGCCTGGGCAGTCATTAATTTGATTGTCCAGTATTTCCCTTATGAGATAATGCCTCACATAGCAAATGTGTACAGCGCGAGCTGAAAATGCATTTACAGCACTAAAAAAACAAACTTTTATAACAGCTAAACTAAACGTTTCCAATGTAAATTTCCACCTTTATATAGTGTAAAAAGACATCCTGAAGCCTGGGCAGCCATTAATTTGATTGTCCAATATTTCCCTTATGAGATAATGCCTCTCATAGCAAATGTGTACAGCGCGAGCTGAAAATGCATTTACAGCACTAAAAAAACAAACTTTTATAACAGCTAAACCAAACGTTTCCAATGTAAATTTCCACCTTTATATAGTGTAGAAAGGCATCCTGAAGCCTGGAAAGTCATTAATTTGATTGTCCAGTATTTCCTTCATGAGATATTGCAACACTTAGAAAAAGTGTACAGCGCCAGCAGACAATGAATTTTCAGCACTAAAAAAACGAAACTTCATTAACAGCTAAACCAAACGTTTCCAATGTAAATTTCCACATTTATAGAGTGTAAAAAGGCATCCTGAAGCCTGGGAAGTCATTAATTTGATTGTCCAGTATTTCCCTTATGAGATAATGCCTCACATTGCAAATGTGTACAGTGCGAGCTGAAAATGCATTTTCAGCACTAAAAAACCAAACTTTTATAACAGCTAAACCAAACGTTTCCAATGTAAATTTCCACCTTTATATAGTGTAAAAAGACATCCTGAAGCCTGGGCAGTCATTAATTTGATTGTCCAGTATTTCCCTTATGAGATAATGCCTCACATAGCAAATGTGTACAGTGCGAGCTGAAAATGCATTTTCAGCACGAAAAAAACCAAACTTTTATAACAACTAAACCAAACGTTTCCAATGTAAATTTCCACCTTTATATAGTGTAAAAAGACATCCTGGAGCCTGGGCAGTCATTAATTTGATTGTCCAATATTTCCCTTATGAGATAATGCCTCTCATAGCAAATGTGTACAGCGCGAGCTGAAAATGCATTTACAGCACTAAAAAAACAAACTTTTATAACAGCTAAACCAAACGTTTCCAATGTACATTTCCACCTTTATATAGTGTAGAAAGGCATCCTGAAGCCTGGAAAGTCATTAATTTGATTGTCCAGTATTTCCTTCATGAGATATTGCAACACTTAGAAAAAGTGTACAGCGCCAGCAGACAATGAATTTTCAGCACTAAAAAAACGAAACTTCATTAACAGCTGAACTAAACGTTTCCAATGTAAATTTCCACCTTTATATAGTGTAAAAAGACATCCTGAAGCCTGGGCAGTCATTAATTTGATTGTCCAATATTTCCCTTATGAGATAATGCCTCTCATAGCAAATGTGTACAGCGCGAGCTGAAAATGCATTTACAGCACTAAAAAACCAAACTTTTATAACAGCTAAACCAAACGTTTCCAATGTAAATTTCCACCTTTATATAGTGTAGAAAGGCATCCTGAAGCCTGGAAAGTCATTAATTTGATTGTCCAGTATTTCCTTCATGAGATATTGCAACACTTAGAAAAAGTGTACAGCGCCAGCAGACAATGAATTTTCAGCACAAAAAAAACGAAACTTCATTAACAGCTAAACCAAACGTTTCCAATGTAAATTTCCACATTTATAGAGTGTAAAAAGGCATCCTGAAGCCTGGGAAGTCATTAATTTGATTGTCCAGTATTTCCCTTATGAGATAATGCCTCACATAGCAAATGTGTACAGTGCGAGCTGAAAATGCATTTTCAGCACTAAAAAACCAAACTTTTATAACAGCTAAACCAAACGTTTCCAATGTAAATTTCCACCTTTATATAGTGTAAAAAGACATCCTGAAGCCTGGGCAGTCATTAATTTGATTGTCCAGTATTTCCCTTATGAGATAATGCCTCACATAGCAAATGTGTACAGCGCGAGCTGAAAATGCATTTACAGCACTAAAAAAACAAACTTTTATAACAGCTAAACTAAACGTTTCCAATGTAAATTTCCACCTTTATATAGTGTAAAAAGACATCCTGAAGCCTGGGCAGTCATTAATTTGATTGTCCAATATTTCGCTTATGAGATAATGCCTCTCATAGCAAATGTGTACAGCGCGAGCTGAAAATGCATTTACAGGACTAAAAACCCAAACTTTTATAACAGCTAAACCAAACGTTTCCAATGTAAATTTCCACCTTTATATAGTGTAGAAAGGCATCTTGAAGCCTGGAAAGTCATTAATTTGATTGTCCAGTATTTCCTTCATGAGATATTGCAACACTTAGAAAAGGTGTACAGCGCCAGCAGACAATGAATTTTCAGCACTAAAAAAACGAAACTTCATTAACAGCTAAACCAAACGTTTCCAATGTAAATTTCCACATTTATAGAGTGTAAAAAGGCATCCTGAAAGCCTGGGAAGTCATTAATTTGATTGTCCAGTATTTCCCTTATGAGATAATGCCTCACATAGCAAATGTGTACAGTGCGAGCTGAAAATGCATTTTCAGCACTAAAAAACCAAACTTTTATAACAGCTAAACCAAACGTTTCCAATGTAAATTTCCACCTTTATATAGTGTAAAAAGACATCCTGAAGCCTGGGCAGTCATTAATTCGATTGTCCAATATTTCCTTTATGAGATAATGCCTCTCATTGCAAATGTGTACAGCGCGAGCTGAAAATGCATTTACAGCACTAAAAAACCAAACTTTTATAACAGCTAAACCAAACGTTTCCAATGTAAATTTCCACCTTTATATAGTGTAAAAAGGCATCCTGAAGCCTGGAAAGTCATTAATTTGATTGTCCAGTATTTCCTTCATGAGATAATGCCTCACATAGCAAATGTGTACAGTGCGAGCTGAAAATGCATTTTCAG
Source organism: Idiotropiscis lumnitzeri (assembly GCF_059441095.1). NCBI lineage: Eukaryota > Metazoa > Chordata > Actinopteri > Syngnathiformes > Syngnathidae > Idiotropiscis > Idiotropiscis lumnitzeri. The sequence goes on along the minus strand of NW_028283632.1, from coordinate 208,748 downwards.
CACTAAAAAACCAAACTTTTATAACAGCTAAACCAAACGTTTCCAATGTAAATTCCACCTTTATATAGTGTAAAAAGACATCCTGAAGCCTGGGCAGTCATTAATTTGATTGTCCAATATTTCCCTTTTGAGATAATGCCTCTCATAGCAAATGTGTACAGCGCGAGCTGAAAATGCATTTACAGCACTAAAAAACCAAACTTTTATAACAGCTAAACCAAACGTTTCCAATGTAAATTTCCACCTTTATATAGTGTAAAAAGGCATCCTGAAGCCTGGAAAGTCATTAATTTGATTGTCCAGTATTTCCTTCATGAGATAATGCCTCACATAGCAAATGTGTACAGTGCGAGCTGAAAATGCATTTTCAGCACAAAAAAACAAACTTTTATAACAGCTAAACCAAACGTTTCCAATGTAAATTCCACCTTTATATAGTGTAAAAAGACATCCTGAAGCCTGGGCAGTCATTAATTTGATTGTCCAGTATTTCCCTTATGAGATAATGCCTCACATAGCAAATGTGTACAGCGCGAGCTGAAAATGCATTTACAGCACTAAAAAAACAAACTTTTATAACAGCTAAACTAAACGTTTCCAATGTAAATTTCCACCTTTATATAGTGTAAAAAGACATCCTGAAGCCTGGGCAGTCATTAATTTGATTGTCCAATATTTCCCTTATGAGATAATGCCTCTCATAGCAAATGTGTACAGCGCGAGCTGAAAATGCATTTACAGCACTAAAAACCCAAACTTTTATAACAGCTAAACCAAACGTTTCCAATGTAAATTTCCACCTTTATATAGTGTAGAAAGGCATCCTGAAGCCTGGAAAGTCATTAATTTGATTGTCCAGTATTTCCTTCATGAGATATTGCAACACTTAGAAAAGGTGTACAGCGCCAGCAGACAATGAATTTTCAGCACTAAAAAAACGAAACTTCATTAACAGCTAAACCAAACGTTTCCAATGTAAATTTCCACATTTATAGAGTGTAAAAATGCATCCTGAAGCCTGGGAAGTCATGAATTTGATTGTCCAGTATTTCCCTTATGAGATAATGCCTCACATAGCAAATGTGTACAGTGCAAGCTGAAAATGCATTTTCAGCACTAAAAAACCAAACTTTTATAACAGCTAAACCAAACGTTTCCAATGTAAATTTCCACCTTTATATAGTGTAAAAAGACATCCTGAAGCCTGGGCAGTCATTAATTTGATTGTCCAATATTTCCCTTATGAGATAATGCCTCTCATAGCAAATGTGTACAGCGCGAGCTGAAAATGCATTTACAGCACTAAAAAACCAAACTTTTATAACAGCTAAACCAAACGTTTCCAATGTAAATTTCCACCTTTATATAGTGTAGAAAGGCATCCTGAAGCCTGGAAAGTCATTAATTTGATTGTCCAGTATTTCCTTCATGAGATATTGCAACACTTAGAAAAAGTGTACAGCGCCAGTAGACAATGAATTTTCAGCACTAAAAAAACGAAACTTCATTAACAGCTAAACTAAACGTTTCCAATGTAAATTTCCACCTTTATATAGTGTAAAAAGACATCCTGAAGCCTGGGCAGTCATTAATTTGATTGTCCAATATTTCCCTTATGAGATAATGCCTCTCATAGCAAATGTGTACAGCGCGAGCTGAAAATGCATTTACAGCACTAAAAAACCAAACTTTTATAACAGCTAAACCAAACGTTTCCAATGTAAATTTCCACCTTTATATAGTGTAGAAAGGCATCCTGGAGCCTGGAAAGTCATTAATTTGATTGTCCAGTATTTCCTTCATGAGATATTGCAACACTTAGAAAAAGTGTACAGCGCCAGCAGACAATGAATTTTCAGCACTAAAAAACCAAACTTTTATAACAGCTAAACCAAACGTTTCCAATGTAAATTTCCACCTTTATATAGTGTAAAAAGACATCCTGAAGCCTGGGCAGTCATTAATTTGATTGTCCAGTATTTCCCTTATGAGATAATGCCTCACATAGCAAATGTGTACAGCGCGAGCTGAAAATGCATTTACAGCACTAAAAAAACAAACTTTTATAACAGCTAAACCAAACGTTTCCAATGTAAATTTCCACCTTTATATAGTGTAGAAAGGCATCCTGAAGCCTGGAAAGTCATTAATTTGATTGTCCAGTATTTCCTACATGAGATATTGCAAAACTTAGAAAAAGTGTACAGCGCCAGCAGACAATGAATTTTCAGCACTAAAAAAACGAAACTTCATTAACAGCTAAACCAAACGTTTCCAATGTAAATTTCCACATTTATAGAGTGTAAAAAGGCATCCTGAAGCCTGGGAAGTCATTAATTTGATTGTCCAGTATTTCCCTTATGAGATAATGCCTCACATAGCAAATGTGTACAGCGCGAGCTGAAAATGCATTTACAGCACTAAAAAACCAAACTTTTATAACAGCTAAACCAAACGTTTCCAATGTAAATTTCCACCTTTATATAGTGTAGAAAGGCATCCTGAAGCCTGGAAAGTGATTAATTTGATTGTCCAGTATTTCCTTCATGAGATATTGCAACACTTAGAAAAAGTGTACAGCGCCAGCAGACAATGAATTTTCAGCACTAAAAAACCGAAACTTCATTAACAGCTAAACTAAACGTTTCCAATGTAAATTTCCACCTTTATATAGTGTAAAAAGACATCCTGAAGCCTGGGCAGTCATTAATTTGATTGTCCAATATTTCCCTTATGAGATAATGCCTCTCATAGCAAATGTGTACAGCGCGAGCTGAAAATGCATTTACAGCACTAAAAAACCAAACTTTTATAACAGCTAAACCAAACGTTTCCAATGTAAATTTCCACCTTTATATAGTGTAGAAAGGCATCCTGAAGCCTGGAAAGTCATTAATTTGATTGTCCAGTATTTCCTTCATGAGATATTGCAACACTTAGAAAAAGTGTACAGCGCCAGCAGACAATGAATTTCCAGCACTAAAAAAACGAAACTTCATTAACAGCTAAACTAAACGTTTCCAATGTAAATTTCCACCTTTATATAGTGTAAAAAGACATCCTGAAGCCTGGGCAGTCATTAATTTGATTGTCCAATATTTCCCTTATGAGATAATGCCTCTCATAGCAAATGTGTACAGCGCGAGCTGAAAATGCATTTACAGCACTAAAAAACCAAACTTTTATAACAGCTAAACCAAACGTTTCCAATGTAAATTTCCACCTTTATATAGTGTAGAAAGGCATCCTGAAGCCTGGAAAGTCATTAATTTGATTGTCCAGTATTTCCTTCATGAGATATTGCAACACTTAGAAAAAGTGTACAGCGCCAGCAGACAATGAATTTTCAGCACTAAAAAAACGAAACTTCATTAACAGCTAAACCAAACGTTTCCAATGTAAATTTCCACATTTATAGAGTGTAAAAAGGCATCCTGAAGCCTGGGAAGTCATTAATTTGATTGTCCAGTATTTCCCTTATGAGATAATGCCTCACATAGCAAATGTGTACAGTGCGAGCTGAAAATGCATTTTCAGCACTAAAAAACCAAACTTTTATAACAGCTAAACCAAACGTTTCCAATGTAAATTTCCACCTTTATATAGTGTAAAAAGACATCCTGAAGCCTGGGCAGTCATTAATTTGATTGTCCAGTATTTCCCTTATGAGATAATGCCTCACATAGCAAATGTGTACAGCGCGAGCTGAAAATGCATTTACAGCACTAAAAAAACAAACTTTTATAACAGCTAAACCAAACGTTTCCAATGTAAATTTCCACCTTTATATAGTGTAGAAAGGCATCCTGAAGCCTGGAAAGTCATTAATTTGATTGTCCAGTATTTCCTTCATGAGATATTGCAACACTTAGAAAAAGTGTACAGCGCCAGCAGACAATGAATTTTCAGCACTAAAAAAACGAAACTTCATTAACAGCTAAACCAAACGTTTCCAATGTAAATTTCCACATTTATAGAGTGTAAAAAGGCATCCTGAAGCCTGGGAAGTCATTAATTTGATTGTCCAGTATTTCCTTCATGAGATAATGCCTCACATAGCAAATGTGTACAGTGCGAGCTGAAAATGCATTTTCAGCACTAAAAAACCAAACTTTTATAACAGCTAAACCAAACGTTTCCAATGTAAATTCCACCTTTATATAGTGTAAAAAGACATCCTGAAGCCTGGGCAGTCATTAATTTGATTGTCCAATATTTCCCTTATGAGATAATGCCTCTCATAGCAAATGTGTACAGCGCGAGCTGAAAATGCATTTACAGCACTAAAAAACCAAACTTTTATAACAGCTAAACCAAACGTTTCCAATGTAAATTTCCACCTTTATATAGTGTAGAAAGGCATCCTGAAGCCTGGAAAGTCATTAATTTGATTGTCCAGTATTTCCTTCATAAGATATTGCAACACTTAGAAAAAGTGTACAGCGCCAGGAGACAATGAATTTTCAGCACTAAAAAACCGAAACTTCATAACAGCTAAACTAAACGTTTCCAATGTAAATTTCCACCTTTATATAGTGTAAAAAGACATCCTGAAGCCTGGGCAGCCATTAATTTGATTGTCCAATATTTCCCTTATGAGATAATGCCTCTCATAGCAAATGTGTACAGCGCGAGCTGAAAATGCATTTACAGCACTAAAAAACCAAACTTTTATAACAGCTAAACCAAACGTTTCCAATGTAAATTTCCACCTTTATATAGTGTAAAAAGACATCCTGAAGCCTGGGCAGTCATTAATTTGATTGTCCAGTATTTCCCTTATGAGATAATGCCTCACATAGCAAATGTGTACAGCGCGAGCTGAAAATGCATTTACAGCACTAAAAAAACAAACTTTTATAACAGCTAAACTAAACGTTTCCAATGTAAATTTCCACCTTTATATAGTGTAAAAAGACATCCTGAAGCCTGGGCAGCCATTAATTTGATTGTCCAATATTTCCCTTATGAGATAATGCCTCTCATAGCAAATGTGTACAGCGCGAGCTGAAAATGCATTTACAGCACTAAAAAAACAAACTTTTATAACAGCTAAACCAAACGTTTCCAATGTAAATTTCCACCTTTATATAGTGTAGAAAGGCATCCTGAAGCCTGGAAAGTCATTAATTTGATTGTCCAGTATTTCCTTCATGAGATATTGCAACACTTAGAAAAAGTGTACAGCGCCAGCAGACAATGAATTTTCAGCACTAAAAAAACGAAACTTCATTAACAGCTAAACCAAACGTTTCCAATGTAAATTTCCACATTTATAGAGTGTAAAAAGGCATCCTGAAGCCTGGGAAGTCATTAATTTGATTGTCCAGTATTTCCCTTATGAGATAATGCCTCACATTGCAAATGTGTACAGTGCGAGCTGAAAATGCATTTTCAGCACTAAAAAACCAAACTTTTATAACAGCTAAACCAAACGTTTCCAATGTAAATTTCCACCTTTATATAGTGTAAAAAGACATCCTGAAGCCTGGGCAGTCATTAATTTGATTGTCCAGTATTTCCCTTATGAGATAATGCCTCACATAGCAAATGTGTACAGTGCGAGCTGAAAATGCATTTTCAGCACGAAAAAAACCAAACTTTTATAACAACTAAACCAAACGTTTCCAATGTAAATTTCCACCTTTATATAGTGTAAAAAGACATCCTGGAGCCTGGGCAGTCATTAATTTGATTGTCCAATATTTCCCTTATGAGATAATGCCTCTCATAGCAAATGTGTACAGCGCGAGCTGAAAATGCATTTACAGCACTAAAAAAACAAACTTTTATAACAGCTAAACCAAACGTTTCCAATGTACATTTCCACCTTTATATAGTGTAGAAAGGCATCCTGAAGCCTGGAAAGTCATTAATTTGATTGTCCAGTATTTCCTTCATGAGATATTGCAACACTTAGAAAAAGTGTACAGCGCCAGCAGACAATGAATTTTCAGCACTAAAAAAACGAAACTTCATTAACAGCTGAACTAAACGTTTCCAATGTAAATTTCCACCTTTATATAGTGTAAAAAGACATCCTGAAGCCTGGGCAGTCATTAATTTGATTGTCCAATATTTCCCTTATGAGATAATGCCTCTCATAGCAAATGTGTACAGCGCGAGCTGAAAATGCATTTACAGCACTAAAAAACCAAACTTTTATAACAGCTAAACCAAACGTTTCCAATGTAAATTTCCACCTTTATATAGTGTAGAAAGGCATCCTGAAGCCTGGAAAGTCATTAATTTGATTGTCCAGTATTTCCTTCATGAGATATTGCAACACTTAGAAAAAGTGTACAGCGCCAGCAGACAATGAATTTTCAGCACAAAAAAAACGAAACTTCATTAACAGCTAAACCAAACGTTTCCAATGTAAATTTCCACATTTATAGAGTGTAAAAAGGCATCCTGAAGCCTGGGAAGTCATTAATTTGATTGTCCAGTATTTCCCTTATGAGATAATGCCTCACATAGCAAATGTGTACAGTGCGAGCTGAAAATGCATTTTCAGCACTAAAAAACCAAACTTTTATAACAGCTAAACCAAACGTTTCCAATGTAAATTTCCACCTTTATATAGTGTAAAAAGACATCCTGAAGCCTGGGCAGTCATTAATTTGATTGTCCAGTATTTCCCTTATGAGATAATGCCTCACATAGCAAATGTGTACAGCGCGAGCTGAAAATGCATTTACAGCACTAAAAAAACAAACTTTTATAACAGCTAAACTAAACGTTTCCAATGTAAATTTCCACCTTTATATAGTGTAAAAAGACATCCTGAAGCCTGGGCAGTCATTAATTTGATTGTCCAATATTTCGCTTATGAGATAATGCCTCTCATAGCAAATGTGTACAGCGCGAGCTGAAAATGCATTTACAGGACTAAAAACCCAAACTTTTATAACAGCTAAACCAAACGTTTCCAATGTAAATTTCCACCTTTATATAGTGTAGAAAGGCATCTTGAAGCCTGGAAAGTCATTAATTTGATTGTCCAGTATTTCCTTCATGAGATATTGCAACACTTAGAAAAGGTGTACAGCGCCAGCAGACAATGAATTTTCAGCACTAAAAAAACGAAACTTCATTAACAGCTAAACCAAACGTTTCCAATGTAAATTTCCACATTTATAGAGTGTAAAAAGGCATCCTGAAAGCCTGGGAAGTCATTAATTTGATTGTCCAGTATTTCCCTTATGAGATAATGCCTCACATAGCAAATGTGTACAGTGCGAGCTGAAAATGCATTTTCAGCACTAAAAAACCAAACTTTTATAACAGCTAAACCAAACGTTTCCAATGTAAATTTCCACCTTTATATAGTGTAAAAAGACATCCTGAAGCCTGGGCAGTCATTAATTCGATTGTCCAATATTTCCTTTATGAGATAATGCCTCTCATTGCAAATGTGTACAGCGCGAGCTGAAAATGCATTTACAGCACTAAAAAACCAAACTTTTATAACAGCTAAACCAAACGTTTCCAATGTAAATTTCCACCTTTATATAGTGTAAAAAGGCATCCTGAAGCCTGGAAAGTCATTAATTTGATTGTCCAGTATTTCCTTCATGAGATAATGCCTCACATAGCAAATGTGTACAGTGCGAGCTGAAAATGCATTTTCAGCACTAAAAAACCAAACTTTTATAACAGCTAAACCAAACGTTTCCAATGTAAATTCCACCTTTATATAGTGTAAAAAGACATCCTGAAGCCTGGGCAGTCATTAATTTGATTGTCCAATATTTCCCTTTTGAGATAATGCCTCTCATAGCAAATGTGTACAGCGCGAGCTGAAAATGCATTTACAGCACTAAAAAACCAAACTTTTATAACAGCTAAACCAAACGTTTCCAATGTAAATTTCCACCTTTATATAGTGTAAAAAGGCATCCTGAAGCCTGGAAAGTCATTAATTTGATTGTCCAGTATTTCCTTCATGAGATAATGCCTCACATAGCAAATGTGTACAGTGCGAGCTGAAAATGCATTTTCAGCACAAAAAAACAAACTTTTATAACAGCTAAACCAAACGTTTCCAATGTAAATTCCACCTTTATATAGTGTAAAAAGACATCCTGAAGCCTGGGCAGTCATTAATTTGATTGTCCAGTATTTCCCTTATGAGATAATGCCTCACATAGCAAATGTGTACAGTGCGAGCTGAAAATGCATTTTCAGCACTAAAAAAACCAAACTTTTATAACAGCTAAACCAAACGTTTCCAATGTAAATTTCCACCTTTATATAGTGTAAAAAGACATCCTGAAGCCTGGGCAGTCATTAATTTGATTGTCCAATATTTCCCTTATGAGATAATGCCTCTCATAGCAAATGTGTACAGCGCGAGCTGAAAATGCATTTACAGCACTAAAAAACCAAACTTTTATAACAGCTAAACCAAACGTTTCCAATGTAAATTTCCACCTTTATATAGTGTAGAAAGGCATCCTGAAGCCTGGAAAGTCATTAATTTGATTGTCCAGTATTTCCTTCATGAGATATTGCAACACTTAGAAAAAGTGTACAGCGCCAGCAGACAATGAATTTTCAGCACTAAAAAAAACGAAACTTCATTAACAGCTAAACTAAACGTTTCCAATGTAAATTTCCTCCTTTATATAGTGTAAAAAGACATCCTGATGCCTGGGCAGTCATTAATTTGATTGTCCAATATTTCCCTTATGAGATAATGCCTCTCATAGCAAATGTGTACAGCGCGAGCTGAAAATGCATTTACAGCACTAAAAAACCAAACTTTTATAACAGCTAAACCAAAACTGGGTTTAGCTAGTCAGTAAAACACTCTTTATAGTGTAGCAACGTTAGTAACGCTAAATTCTTACCTAGTTTATGAGACGAGTGCTGTACTTGACTATTTTTTGTAATTTATTATTATTTTTTTTTTTTAATGCTTTATAGAGCAAATTGCACCTATGACAGTTGTTATTACCACAGAAGCCATCTCAAATGGTTGCAAACTCTGAGGGTGACTTTGAACCGGAAGTCCCGCCTCAATCGTCATCTGATTGACAGCGGAATCCTGGAGCCAGAGAAGAGAAAAGAATCAGACACGAAGTTGAAGAAGCGAAAAAAAATAAACATCGAATCTTAAAGTTCTCGCAACGAGGGTGACTGTTGGGGTCTGGAGAAGTGACCGGGAGATGGGGAGCCCCGTATTTTGGTCTTGGTAAGAGGGTAACTCACTTGATGTTGACGAGGGAACCTATGCCGCTATGCTATATACCGTCGTGAGAAAACTACGGCCTGGGGGCCACATGCGGCCCGTTAAACGTTTTAATCCGGCCCGCCGAATTTGAAAAAAAAAAAAATAAACCTTGTTAATGTTTTATTTTCAAAATAGTGTGGTTTTTCAAAGACAAGCTTTTGTTCACTTTCATTTAAAATTAAATGTATTTTTTTTCTCAGATGAGGTGAGGTTACCAAAACACTCCATCCAACTGCTCCTGGTCCAGCCCCTCTGTCAAATTTTAGAACCCATTGTGGCCCGCCAATAAAAAAGTTTTCCCACCCCTGCTATATACTATAAACTATGTTGATGTCGTCAGGCCATTATAGAGTATTTCTTCTGACATTTTGAAGGAGAAATAATACTCAACGTTTTATTTTTTTATGATGTTTGAGGCATTCTGACTGAAATACAGTTAAATTGAGGTTACCAGTAGTCATTTCCATTACCTGTAAATGTAAATTAGAATGTAACTTACTACAGTGAACCCTCGGTTATCGCGGTTAATGGGGACCGAGACCACCCGCGAAAACTGAAAATCCGCGAAGTAGCGGCGCACCTTCAAAAATGCTTAAAAAAAAAAAGTGCGAAGTAGCGGCGCACCTTCAAAAATGCTTAAAAAAATAAATAAATAAAATAATATATATATATATATATATATATATATATATACGGGTAGAGAGAGAGAGGGTGAAATTCATGTTATGACAAAAAAAAAAATTATTAAAACATTTTTTTATTCCCCAGCCATTATTTTTGTATTTATTCAATTACTTCTTTTTGTATTTATTTAATTACTTCGACTTTTACCTGCTGGTACGCCGTCCGGTGTGCCCTGGCATTCTTCATTTATTTATTCATTTATTCATTCATAACTGACAGCCTCGCGCTCCGCTCATGCCCGGGCGGAAGGTGTTCCTCTTCGGCTTAACAACCACGCACGCCGGCCGGTCTCCTCCGGAGCTCTCGCACGGTCCCGAACGGAGCGAAATGTCGCCCCGCTAGTGCCCGGGCGGAAGTTGTTCCTCTTCGGCTTAACTGCCACGCACGCTGGCCGGAGCTCTGGTACGGTCCGAACCGCGCGAAACGTCGCCCCAAATCGTGCCCGGGGGAACGTGCTCTTCTTTGTCCACTCTCCTCTTCGCCCACGTTCTTCTTCGGCGCACGCCGGCCGTCTAACCACTCCAGCGCCCCGTCGTGCCGCTCGGCGAAACTACAATGCCCCCGAATATTTTTTAGACCCGCGAAGCACTGAACCCGCGAAAGGTGAACCGCGAAGTAGCGAGGGTTCACTGTATTGCAGCCAGATACCTATAAAATGTCATTTAATTTGCACTGTTTTGATCGCCACTGTTTTGCTCATTGAACAACAAATGAAAAGATGAATCATACACAGTGTTTGTAAAGATAATTGTCAATGTTTTATTAAATGAAATTCCAATGTAAAATTGTGTAATATTGTGTTATATAATGGGTCTACAACATACATTTCTCACAGACAAGTAGAGCTTTTTCTCATGAAATGTGTTGAAAAAAAACTAACATTTGAACATTGTTTTGCGTTACAACATCCGTGTTTACTGGTCATAAATTATTAACTTAAGTTTAATATACACTACACGAGCTGGGTAGCCACCACGCCTCAACCACCATAACAAGTTCGCTAACCCTTTAAGTCGAACGAGGTAGCTAACATATCGGGTTCAATTTGTACCAAAAATATGCTGTTGTGCCTTGTGTCTCTGTATATGTCGTCATGACGTGTCATTTGACAAAGCCTTGTGTCGATGTTAGTTGTCGATGTAACAGTCTTTGTTAGATGTCAATGTATGTCTATGTTAGATCTCAATGTGTCGATGTTAGATGTCAATCTATGTGTCTATATTAGATGTGTTTATGTTAGATGTCTATGTAAATGTTTGTTAGATGTCGATGTGTGTAAGATGTCTATGTAAAGGTTGGTTAGATGTCGATGTCTATGTAAATGTTTATGATGGATGTCGATGTGTCTGTTAGATGTCCGTGTTTGTTAGATGTGATTGTAATGGTTTATGTTATAGACGTCAATGTAAGTGTCAATGTTAGATGCCCATGCATGTTTGTTAGATGTCGATATATGTGTCATTGTTACATTTCAACGTAAATGTTGTTCGTGCAAGTTTCCAGTCCTCCAGCCACGTGACATCATGCGCGTCAAAGTGATAACTCGTACATTTCACGGAGGGAAAAAAAACAGACACCATTGGTAGTTTTGACCGGGAAAAAAAATCATTTATTTTTTTCGAACACCTCATGTCTCTTTCAGCGTAAGAATAAACATGACACGACCAAAATAAAATATACCAACACAGGCAAATATTTAAGGAGCACTCAAGAGATACACTTCAGCTCATTTAATCCCACCTATTTTTACTAACGCAAACCCTTCAATTCTAGCGCCCACAGAATAGTGTGCTATAATGCTATAAAAATATGGAGCCTTTACCTGACAGCGTTTGAATATAACTGAATTCCCATTGCTCACGAAAAACTGAGAAACTAAGAACAAACATTTCAAGCACAAGCTTGACTTGACTTCAACAGTTCTATTTTTTCTTTTGTGACAGCTCAGACATCAAAATAATGCTTTCCTTCTATAAAATAAAAACAGCATGACAAAAGGTGCTGAAATAAACTATATACGGAAGTGCGTGAGTGACAGTGTGTGCATGTGTTTTTGCAACGCATGTGTACACCCCGCCATACAAATTACACAATTCGTTGGGTATGTGGTATACACTTAAAAACAATTGCCTTGGAGCAAGTGAACACAACACGTCTCACACTGTATACATGCTGTAGAAGGGCTGGGCGATATGACCTCAAATCAATATCGCGAGAAATCGAGCAATTTTACCTCGATAACGATAAATGCACAATAAATTCCCACGTGGACTAAAATCAAAATAAATGCAGGAATTGCATATTGACTGTTTTTTTTATTGACCAACTGGTACACTTTACTTTCAATGAAAAATAAAAGTACAAAAATCATTTGTATGAACATTCCAAATAGCTTGCAGGGTTCGCGGTTAACTTTAAAAACTGCTTGCCCATAGGGCAAGTGCCACTAAAATTTGCCTTGCCCGAGTGGCCAAATTACTTGCCCGACTTGGGCAAGTGACAATTTTTTTTCTCTAAGAATAAAATGTTTATGGTTGTAAAATGTGCGCCACAAATGTAAATAAACATATAATCTGATAAGCATAAATTAATCTTGTTTTCATCGTCAACCATGAAACCCTACTCACAAGAGCAAATGTATCATCCTGTGCAGTTATTGAAAATGTTAATTGTAGTTTTAATAATTAACAAATCTGCATGTTAAATTGGGAAAATGATATTACAGCAATCCAGATGATCAATTTTAAGTCCAGGAGAGCGTATTAATTGAGGAATCACATGAGTAAATTATGAGTGTGGCAAATTTGTGTATTCCTTTAAGACCAGTGCCTGTGGTGCTGCCTCCATAAGTTTCATAGCATAAACAGAACACAGTCACTGACACTATGTCAGGTCACATCATGGAGCTAATGAATTAACAGCCAATAATCAAATATTACTCCCTTCCTTACTCACAACTGAATTGTCTACTTAAAAATATTCGAGCTATTTTAGTCATGTCAGAGGAATCCGAAATGTTCGGATTTGAACGAACTCGTCGCCAATTTTCGGCCAAAATATCGTAGGTTTTTGTTGTGTTTTTCAAACTTCAAATGAGGATGCTACGACAGCGAGTTCCAATACTGCGGGATTTATTGACGTCCACTTTAACTCGACATTCACTGAACTAACTGATCCCCGTAGCGCCCGCCCATTGCCCCCGATAAGGCCAATGGACCATACCAAAACATAAGGGGTTGTCTGGGTTAAACCATCACCATACAGTGCACACAAACAGATCACACCACCGTTTTCGTCAAAATTAAAGATATTTGGCTGCTTTAAAAAATGCTTGCCCGGTCGGGCAAGTTGCCCATAATTTTACCTTGCCCGTGGCCAAATTTCACTTGCCCCGGGCAATCGGGAAGCGGTTAACCGCGAACCCTGAGCTTGCTTTGCATGACTTGAACAATGTCACAAAGAAAAAGGGTACCTCTTGCGAAATCTTTTTCTGCAAATAGATTGCGCCAAGATGCTCTCATGATGTAAATAATGGCAAATAAAAAAACGCTAAATAAAATGAAAGAAAATGTCAATGCAAGCCAAATAAACAAGTGGGTATTATCGGGGAAAATGTGCCGTCTCGAGTACTCTGCTGCGCAGTCGCCACTTGTCATCTATGTAATGCACAGTTAGGCTCAATCAGGGATCCATGTTGCGACCCGACCACAAGTCGGATGTAGATGCAAAATGCTTGACATGTCTAAGCTCCCGGCCCGATGTAGTCCATATCGGGAAATACGGCTTTCATGAAGCGTTTAAATCCTGTGCGCGCCACGTAACTAGAGGAGCTTTATCTTTAGCTATGTGCTAAGCTATCGCGTCCACCTCTGAGACGTTCTCTCGTATGGTGTCGCCTCCGTTCATGGGCTGTTGTCACTTGTCGAACCTTGCTTCTCACTTTGAACTTTCAGCACAGCATGGTTGTGTTGTGGGTGGTGAGAAAGCTTCTGGATTTGAATCGCCAGCAACGAGAGCGACAGACGGGTGGAGTCACATGACTAGAGGCGCTGTAGCGGTCTTAAAGGGGCATGAACATTGCCGCAGACAAAAGGCTTTTCTTTTTTTATTCATCGAATTTACCGACATGGGCAAAATGATTTCGGTCATTGTAATAAATTTCGGTAACGGTAAATTTTCGGTTTATCGCCCAGCCCTATGCTGTAGCATGGCTTTTTTTGCCGTGGGTGTCAAATATTTTAATTTGTTTTCAGAGTGCTTACAGACCTCTTGGTTTTGCCTCAAAATAATTGTCTGCAAAGCAGTCTGTGCCATCCGCATCATTGATGTGCAGGAGTAGCTTGTTGGTAATAAATAGCTGCAAGAAGTCCGCTGTTTGCCGCAGCATCCAGTGGTCCAGCGCTCGCAGTGAAAGTCTTGTCTGGCAGCCCGAACCATGCCCAAACATTTCGAGATGCACGCCCACTAAATTCCAGAAATATAAACATGGACAAACTTGACATTCTTCCAGATTCTGTCTCTTTGCATTGTTTTGAAGTTACTCCTGCAACTTTTCCACTTCTTCGATCCTCCCCATTGTCTGAAAAAGAAGTGTATATTTTGATTTGAAATAATGACCTCAACATACCAATACATTTGTTTATCATCTGAACTGGATTATTTTGAAACAACATTTGGGTTGGACATCTGGGATTTGTTGTTGTGTATATTCAGAGTAATCCTTTTCTTGTATATAGCTAAAGCAATAGTCGCTGGCCTTGAAAATGGGTACAAGACTTGACCAAATTAAGATGCCATAAGGTCTAATTTGCCCCTTCTCTACCACAACTGATTTAGAGGCCATTAGTAACAGATTTGAGAAGACCACTTTTAAAGATATGAAGCCAGAGCTCGGCACCGGACCCATTTTAATTATTTATTATAATTTTAATGTATTATTGAGCAAATGACACAATATGTCAGTAGTGATTACCACAGAAGTCATGTCAAAATAGTGCAAATTCTGAGGTCGACTTCAAATCAGACAGGCGGAGACGAGCGCCAGAGAAGAGATGAGAATCAGAAGAGATGTTGAAGAAGCTAATAACAAAAAAAACAAAAAAACACATCAAATCTCCATGTAGTAGCAACGGGGATGGCTCATGGGGTCAGGAGAAGTGAGCGGGAGATGGGGAGTATGAGGTGCCGTTGGGGACAAAAGTCAGGAATCGCTTCACACTTCTGAAATGCACTCTTACACACCAGTGAAATTGTTGTTGCTCATGCATACTTATGAAACGCTATCATACATACGAGTGAAACGCTCTCATACACACTAGTGAAATAGTTGTTGCTCATACACTCGTCAAATGCGCTCATACACATAGGTGAAACATTCTCATACACACCAGTGAAAGGCGCTCAGGCACAATTGTGAAATTATTGTTATTCATAAATACAACTGAAACATGCTCATGCCCATACACGAGTGAAATGCTTTCATACAAACACCCACACTGTTGAAAATGCTGTCATGAACACAAGATCGCACAAATACTAAAATGTAAAAATTAATCATTTATTTAGCAGGGATGCATGGTGGGCGACTTGTTAGCACGATGGTCTCACAATGCAGAGGTCGCGGGATTGATTCCGGCTTTCCTGTTTGGAGTTTGCATGTTTCCCACACGCCTGCGTGGGTTCTCCGGTTTCCTCCCACATTCCAAACACATGCATGGCAGGTTGTTTGGACACCCTAAATTGGTGTGAGTGTGAGCGCGGATGGTTGTTTGTCTTTGTGTGACCTGCGATTGGCTGGCAACCAGTTTAGGGTGTACCCCACCTACTGCCCCAAGATAGCTGGGATAGGCTCCAGCACCCCCCGCAACCCTTGTGAGGAGAAGCCGTACAGATAATGGATGGTGGGATGGCATTCATAATGGACGGCCGCCACGGTGGGCGACTTGTGAGCACGATGGTCTCACAATGCAGAGGTTGTGGGATCGATTCCGGCTCCGGCCTTCCTGTGTAGAGTTTGCATGTTCTCCCAAGCCTGCGTAGTTTTCTCTGAGTTCGCCAGTTTCCTCGCACATTGCAAAAACATGCATCCATTTACTCTGATGCCAATGTTTTCTGTACCTTATGGCAGATTTTTCTCTTTGCCGAAGACTATTAGCACTTGTAGAGCGAGGACCTGTGCCACAGTCGTCAACTGCACCCTAAAATCTGATCATTTTGTATTTTAGACATTACACACTACACAGTTAAAGATGGTCCAAAAAAGAAAAATGGATTAATGTATTTCAACTTACATAATACTCTTTAAAGAGCTGACCAGCTCATTCCCAGAGGTACGTATTGGGGCGTATTGGTCGTCTTTACAGAAGACTCCAGGAGGTAACTCAGGTTTGACCTTCAGCCACAACAGAGTGTTGGGTGTGAGTGCTTCCAAGTCGTTGAGGTCGGAAGATGTCCTTGTGATAGGCCTGCTGTTTATAACTGCTTCAGCCTCACCAAGCAAGGTATATTGACTTTCTTCACCCGAAATTTGTTCTTTTACAGTGACATTCAGGATTTTTCTCACAGACCAAATAAGTCGCTCACAGCTTCCTCCGTGGTGGGAACCTGCTGGGGGATTGCTATGCCACTGAATACCTTTTTGCAGCAAGTGTTTCTCGATTTACTTAGTGTTCCATTCTTTGATTGATTTCTTCATTTCACTGTCAGCTGATCTAAAGTTGGTTCCGTTATCAGAATACATCTCTCTCACTTGTCCTCTTCTGACAAGAAATCTTCGGATTGCGTTGAGACAAGCATCTGTGTCACGTGAAGATGCAATTTCCAGATGTACGGCTCGTACAGCGAGACATGTAAAAATCACGCCGTATCTCTTTACTTGTCCTCTAACCCTACTTACTTAGAATGGACCAAAATAATCAACGCCAATTCTCTTGAAAGGCGGATCGTCAGGTAGCACTCTTCTGATGACTCTAGCAGCTCGAGGTATCCAAAACTGTTGATGCAGATTAGCCATCATGTGGTTCCTTCCAGCGTGAGCTGTAATCTCATGAATGTATCTCAGGACTAGCTTTGTGTTATGTGAATCCTTGGCAAGATGGCTTGCTGTTTTGCTGTTTCAGGCATGGCTGCGTGGCTCAACTGTCCACCAACCCTCATGACACCATCTTGAAGTACTATATTGAACTTGTAAAGTGGGCTACTTTTCTTCACCCTTTTTTGTTTTTCAAATATGGCTAAATCTTTTTTGAAACTTCGCCTTTGACAGTATTTCACAAGTTCTCTTTCTGCTTTATCCAAGTCGTCGCAGGTCAAATACTTTCCTTTGACAGTTCTCTTGAATAAATTCATCTTGCCTTCTTCACCTAATGTGATTAACTCCTTTCTATTTTCCTTTACTCTGTCAGTAAGTCTTTCAGCTTTAGAAACCAGGCTACGGCCTGCTTCAATGCTGTCCAAGACGAATAATGGTTCATCCACTGGCCCAGAGAATCTTTGGGCTACAGTGACTGAATTACATGCACTTGAGTCACTCATTTGACCTCCAGGTCATTAATTGGTAATTTGAAGTGGTTTTTGTGTTTAACTAAATTCCTGGACACTGCCTGATTTTTTTCAGAGCTGTACAACCACTAGAAAGGGTGGTTCCCACAATGTGAGTTTTGCTCAGGTGGCCCAACAATGTCACAAAAACAAGTAGGGGTGTGTGTGTGTGTTTGTATAAGCTACATGTTGGGGACCAACATCGGACAGCACACCCACTGTAGGGGACCAAAATTTTTGTGGGGACCAAAAATCTGGGCCCCACAAAAAAGAGCATTGAATTCAGTGATAAGAAGCTCAGGGGGAGGTCCTGTCAAAGTTTCAGGGCTTCCCAGGAAGGTCACAAAAACAAGACGAGTGTGCTAGAAATGTGTGTGCGGAAAAATTACTCAGGATCGCTGTCTAGTGGTCGGTCCCGGTACTGCACTTACGCACACTTCACACACTCGGCTGGTCTGCGCATGTGCAGGACAGTCTGCTTTATGTCAGGCAGCCACCCTCCCCTCCCCCACAGCCCAACCCGAAAAATTGAGATGTTAGTTAAGTATTTATTCCTATTATTGAGTGAGATTACATATTTTTACTTGGCAGCTGGCACAACAGCTAAGCTTGGAGCACAGTTATTGCAAAATAAAATAAATAAACAGTAACAACAATAACGATTGTTAATATTGTTATACTTTATAGCGTAACCTATTTATACTAATTTTCTGTATGCAATTTCAAGTGCAACTAATATAGTTGTGCATATAGATAGCCACCAAACTCCATACATTAGATAAAAATAAGAGCCACGATGTTAACCAATTAACAGTTCAAGAAAAAAGCAGACATCCAAGAACTTGCTTTGTTACTTTTGCGTGGCCAGAACTACAAACCCCAAAGCAGAGCAAACCCAAAACATCAGAGAAAGTACAATACTTTTGTCAAGGAGTGGTGCTGCTGCTTTGCGATCGCTGCCACCATAGTGAACGCGCTCCCACATTCGTGCACACGCACACATGCCACACACCTGTTTTCCACGTCCTGTCAGTCCACTCCGTCGGTCCGCATTTATTTCGTTGGTCAGCCATCACGGTTGGGTGCGCACTAGATCGCTGTTAAACCATCTTCTACGCCACAGTCCTCGTGTTCAACAAACATTTCTCCCGAATTCGCCTACCATGCACAACTCTCCACTTTCAAACCGAGCGCCGCTGTTACTTCCGGGTTTTTAGCGCCAAGCACTTGACGCTAGCGTGTGACGTCATGGCGAAATACTAGGTTTTAAAATAAAAATTTTCTTTTTTTTGTACAGTCTAAGTGCATGGGGTTATGATAGATCGAATGAGTATACCTTTATGTACTCACTAACATTTATGTTGATCATAAAATGTTGTTTTGATGAAGAAAACTGTTATTTTTTAGAATCAATTGGCTTAGGGCACTTGGGCAAACTACGGCCCGGGGGCCACTTGTGGCCCGTTAAACGTTTCAATCCAGCCCCCCAAACTTGAAAAAAATTAAATGAATAAGCCTTGTTAATGGTTTATTTTCTAAATACTGTGGTTTTTCAAAGACATATATATTGTTGTAATGCTTTTGTTCACTTTCGTTTAAAATTAAATGTATTTTAGGACTCATTGTGCCCCCCCCCTCCCAATCAAAAAGTTTGCCCATCCCTGGCATAGTGGATGGGCCGAGGAGTTTAAAAGGCACACATCATGCATTTTTCAGTCAGTTTTAGCCAGGGCTTGGTATGGGGAAGACCAGCTGGTTTACATGTAATCATTAAATTTTCCCAAGTTTTATTTAAGTTAATTGGACAAAACAAAAAAAACGCAATATTCTTCTGCCAGAGAGTATGTAATATTCTTCTGCCATTTTATTGTAGAGGGCCATTTTGAGCCCCTAACAATATTATTCAACCAAGAGATCATGAGTCGTCGCCCACTTACTTTCTGAAGTCAGCTGGGATGTCACGGCTGTGACCCTCGTGAGGATAAAGTGGTTCAGATGGAAAAGTAGGACTAAGGGCTTTTTCTCAGGTTTCCATGCGCAAATCCATGTATATTAGGTTAATTGGAGACTCTAAATTCTCTACTCATCAAATGACATTCGTGACCCTGATGGATAGATAAAATAGATTATTAATCTGCCATGGGAAGTCCAAGGTGTCTGGTAGAAAGAAATGCATTCATACACTCATTACACAGTCAACCAAGCAAAGACACAAAGCCTAGGGCAGGGGCGGGCAAACTTTTTGATTGGAGGACCACAATGGGTTCTAAAATATGACAGAGGGGCCGGACCAGGAGCAGATGGATGGAGTGTTTTGGAAACCTCACCTCATCTGAGAAAAAAAATACATTTAATTTTAAATGAAAGTGAATAAAAGCATTCCAACAATAATATTTGTCTTTGAAAACCACAGTGTTTAGAAAATAAAACATTAACAAGGTTTATTCATTAAATTTTTTTCAAGTTCGGCGGCCCGGATTAAAACTTAACGGGCCGCATGTGGCCCCCGGGCCGTAGTTTGCCCTCGCCTGGCCTAGGGCATAAACACATACATGTAATATCCAATCCGCTTATTCTCACAAGGATAGTGTGCTGGAGCCTACCCAGCTGTCAACGGACAGTAGGCGGGGCACACCCTGAAGTGGTTGCCAGCCAATCGCAGGGCACGCAAAGACGAACAACCATCTGCGCTCAAACTCACTCACAAATGCAACCTCCACACAGGAAAGCTGGGTCCCGGGATCGAACCCTGCACCTTGGGACTGCGAGCCGGATGTCCTAACCAGTCTTAACTCATTAAATACCAGCCATTTTCACTGGAGCAACCCGCTCAATCCCAGCGTTTTCCTGGGTTTTGACTAATATTGCAAGGCCCACAGAATATAGTATTCTAATGCTATATAGACATGGAGCACACCCGAAGAAAGATGAGACTCTCTTCTTTCAACAGAAAAAAATGTTTGTTCCTATCTTTTTCCATTCTTGAGCAATCGGCATTTGAAAATAGCTAAATTTCATGAAAACTCCAATCCCTGGGGAAAAAACTGAGAAAATGAGCTTTTTGTAAACTGATGCATTTTGACCATAATTTGAATTTTGACACTATTATTTATGGCTTTTATGACACCTCTAACATCTAAATAATGCATGCCTTCTATAAAATAACAAAAAAAAGCACAAAAAATGTTTTTGATAAAATAAATTTATTTGCACATAACACTAAACGACTGAACTGTTGAACTATGTACAAAAATGAAATACATCAGTGTCATACATACTTTTTTTTTGTGTGATATAAAATAAAACAGTTGCCTTGATGCAAGGGCACACAACATAGTTCACACCACATTCTTGTTTCACTCCGTTTGCCTTTGCACAAACAGACCCGACACTTTCGTTGTGGTCTGGCTTTGCTGGTCCGTGGAAAATAGGCGAGCTTGTGTTTGTCCACTGGGGTTTGTGTGAAAATAATTGTCTGGGAAGTGATTGCTGGCATCCGCGATGTGCTGCAGAAGCTCATCCGTGAGAAACAGCTGCAGGAAATCAGCTGGCTCCTCAGACTCCAAATGGGCAGCGGCATTCAGTGGTCCAGGGGTTGCTGTAAAGTCGATTTTCCTCGGTTGCCATCCAGTGTGACGCCATCCGGAACCACTGCTTCCTGATGCACAACCTGTAAATTACAGAAATACAAACAATTGGAAATATATATTTATTGCTGCATTTTATTGCTGGCGTGTGAAGTTTCATATTATAATTTACCTTTCTTTACACCAACAAGACGAGGAGGAACTTTCTTGCCGCGGGATGCACAATCTGTGAATTTTAGAAAGTATGCATGATTACCACACCATTCAGTATTGTTGTTTCCTCGTCGGGGAGGAGATGCGCTCGCGCGTAACTGCACATTTACACGACATTTTCTGCCCGCAAGATGCATGATATGTACAATAAAAGCATGAGGGCTAAAACCACATGTTCAATGGTAACTTGCGAGCGTTTACTTCCTCGTCGGCGAGGACTTACGCTCGCGTGTAATTGTGCAATAGGCGCCCGGACGAGAAAGTCAGCGAGCAAGCTTGCGTCTAACTGCACATTTACGCGACATTTTCTGCCCGCAAGATGCATGATATGTACAATAAAAGCATGAGGGCTAAAACCACATGTTTAATGGTAACTTGCGAGCGTTTACTTCCTCGTCGGCGAGGACTTACGCTCGCGTGTAATTGTGCAATAGAGGCGGCCGGATGAGGAAGTCAGCGAGCAAGCTCGCGTCTAACTGCACATTTACGCGACATTTTCTGCCCGCAAGATGCATGATATGTACAATAAAAGCATGAGGGGTAAAACCACATGTTCAATGGTAACTTGCGAGCGCTTACCTCCTCGTTCGGGGGGATCTGGTGAGGACTCTCAGCTGCTTTGGCTATTGTCCGAAGGCAGGCGATGCAGGCCGCAAGGCACGCGCACCCTCTTTAGACGCCGTTTTGTTGTGACGACGACGAAGCGTCATCCTCTCAACCAAAGCGTCTCCATCGCCTTGATGCTTTTAGGAAGCTTTTTTTTTACAAAAAAGCATTCCTCGATCGTCATTTGCTTGGAGGATTTCATTGCTAACGCTACTAATGCGACTGCTGCTAGTGCTGCCGATGCTGCTGCTACCCACGCTGCTCTCCACACTTATAAGTCTACCCCAGGATCCCGCCCCCCCATTTGTACCTCTGGCGCAGATTCAAGGCGGATCTTTTGCACCTCTGCCCCCTGCTGGGTGATTTTTACATGATTCACAATGCGGACAAGGCTGATTCTCAGTCAGAGGTTGCATCAGACCCTTATGTACACTATGACGTAAAAAAGACAGGAAACGTACTTATACGTCTTTGGTAGAGGGCGCCATTGCATTAAAAGACGTCTTTGTACGTCTAAGGGAGTAAATGAGTTGAACAAAGTACAGGGTCCTTCACCTGACTACAGATGATCTTCTGGGGACTTTATTTGGTTTTAATCACTTTTGGGGTCTGTATCTATGCACACTCCCTGGTTTTGCTACCTTCCCGGGTACCACATACACACTGCTTAGTTTCTCTGCCTTCGTGGGTACCACATACATATTGCTTGGTTTCTCTGCCTTCCTGGGTACGACATACACACTGCCTGGTTTTGCTACCTTCCTGGGTACCAGTCACACAAACGTCAGACGACTCAGCACATACCGACTGTCTCAGCACTACACACTTTCACTCCAAGGCAGTGCTGTGAACCAACTTACTGACAAGAGGTAGTATTTAGAATTTTAAAAAGTGCTTGAAAGGTTTTGTTCATGTAAAACCAACAGATTATGACATTATTATTATTATTTAAATCAGTATTAAACAGCATCAGCATAGGTTAAAGATATTATACAGACTATATACGATAAAAAAATACTAAACCACCCTTGCTTTTCCGTCATTTCTTGTATAAGTTAACACACAGATGTATAACATTTGTTTATACAAATATAACGATTAAAAAGTAGCTGATTAGAGTTTTAATTTTGTATTCATTAATCTGTAATAAAAATGGACATATTTTGGTTAATAAAATTAACAAGAAATAAAAGTAAAGGGTGTTCTAATACTTTTTTCAAGATTGTCCTAACATACATTTAATGTTTACAGTATATGTCTTCGGAAGAAGCGCAGCATTAGATTTTTTTTTTTGTTCTCTCTCTTTGACTTCTGAATTTGAATTTCTGTCACAGATGTGCTTGAATTCTATTTTGGATGATTTGTGTTAAACTGCACAAATATTTGAAGAGCCATAGAATTCAAGAATCACACCAGTGCTGCTACTCCTCCGAACGGGTGAACGCCCTTGATTAACAACCTGCGTTGAGGTGGCTTTTGAGATTCGTGGTGTGGGAGAAAAATCTCTGAAGGCATTCTTAGACTTCAAGAGAGGGTCCACAATTTTCAAAGATTCACTTCCGTCTGAATCAGAGGCCTCACTTGTATCCGGAATATATTCATCTCCACTGTCATCTGAGTTGGAGTAATAATGCTTATCCATTCCAAAGTCAGCCTGTTTTTTTAATCTAAAAAACAACAACAACAACGAAATATAAAGGATAGAAGGCAGGAGACCAATAAAATATATGCAATTTGCTTGTAAGATTCCCTGAAATCTATATGGGTTGTTTACCTGTATACTTTTGGTCCTCCTGAGCCTTGGGATAGTAATATGGTCTGGGTCTGAGGCACAAAGTTCAGGGGCAGGATTTGACAATGATTCGTCAGAATCTGTGTCGTTATTCCAAGGAAGATTCAGCCCATATTTTTTGTCCAAGGGAGGAGACTGGGTTGCATCAGAGTCCAAGAGAAAATTGAGAACCCATTAAATACTTAATCCCCAGAGGAATCTGCACAGAAAAAGGTCTTAATTCTATTTGAAAAAAAAAAAAAACTAAAATATTGATGAATGATATTATGACAAAATAATGTAATAACAAAATTAGAATGATTTTAGGAAATTATTTGCAAAACCAAAACATTGTGGTACGATAATAATGCATATAATTATTCTACGCAGCTATATTTAACAAAAACACTTAATTGACCGTAACAAAAAGCTCCCGGGAGGAAAACTACATTAAATGTTTTTTTAACAGGGCAGTGAAAATATTGGAAAATAAAAAAAATAATGAATAAAATAATATGAAAAAAGAATTCAATGTGTATCGATGGACCCATATGAAATACTTATATCGCTATGTACTTATCAGCCATATCGCCCAGCCCAATATGTAACTGCAACTTCAAAACCTCGGGCCATAACAGGATTGTAACATGGGATGCATATCTTCATTCCTAAATTTGTAGATCCCGAGGAGGCTGCTCAATGGTCCTGGTAATGTAAACCTCAACCAATTCGGTCACAGCCAATGTTCTCCATCCTTGTTAAGAAGTTTTGAAATGATTTAATAGATATACTATTGCAAACTATACCAGAATTTTATACATTTTAAACTTTTGATCACAATTTTACCTATTTTCTAAAAATCTGAAGAATCCACATGCCAAATCACCTGCTGTGGACACATAGGTTCTGTTCTGACAGATAATTCAGTTACAGGTTGTGTACTTAAAGCCAATAAGAGGGCAATGCAGCAGTCGACAGCCTGACGAAAGCTTAAGTCTCCCAATGAGAGAACTGTAGTGGCTGGTAGGTTCTTAGATTGTAACATAGTAAAGACATACACTACGTATAACTGTATATCATATGATGATGAGGGAAAATATTATTAGCTACGATTTATGTCCAGATATATTAGAAAACTTGTCCAACCAGCACAGGTCTATCTAACTGTAATTTTAACATCTCAAGACACGACAGGATGACCACATGATACGCATACCTCCTTTTCAGAGTCTGTCAAACCTTGAGAAGGCTGCTTCGATGTTCTGGTGGCATCAACCTCAGCCGATTCAGTCATTGTCGGTTGTCCTCCATCCTAATGAACAAGTTGAATATTAATTTAATGAATTAAAAAAAAGAAAATGGATCAGAATTTTACACATTTTAACGAACAAGTTCACGAATGAAACAAAACCAATTACTTTAGCGCATGACAATTAATCTTCAGTAGAGATATGTTGTGACTGATATTTCAGTCACAGGTTGTCTTTTGAACGCCACCAGGGCCGCAATGGAGCACAGGACAGCCAAAAGTCTTCTTGTCGGACAGCTGTAGTGGCTGGTAGGTTCTAAGATTATAACATAGTAAAGGCACATACAACTCCTAACTGTATTTCATATGATAATGAAGGAAAAGATGATTAGCTATGATTTATGTCAACAATAAAAATGGCTCTACGGGGTCCCCACGAACGCAAACCTGACAGTTGGGTGTCAGATGGCCAACATACCTGACTCGCAATTCAACTCAACTGGACCCCACAACACAAGAAAAAGCTGAGTGAGCCTCAAACCAGACATACACATTCACTGACAAATATCCTGTGACACCAGATATATTAGAAGTCTTGTCTAATCAGCACACGTCTATCTAACTGCAATTTTAACATCTCGAGACACGACAGGATGAGCACACGATACGCATACCTCCATTTCTGAGTCTGTAAAGCCTGGAGGAGGCTGCTTCGATGTTTTAGTAGCATCATAAATTTATTGAATTAATTATATTTGAGGTTGGATTAGATTTTTACACATTTTAAGCCTTAGCCACCCAAAACAAAACATAAGCTCATGAATGAAATAAAACTAATTAATTTCGCCCATGCCAATTAATCTTCTGTAGACACGTGTTGTGACCAGTGTTGTTTTTGGCAGGCATTTTAGATTTTGTCCAAGTCATTTGGACAAAGTGCTGATTTGTTTACATCACATTTAGTCATCCCAATTCGTTATAGTTTTAGTCCAGTTTTAGTCAACGAAAACTAAAAAAAGGGTTTTAGTCCAGTTTTAATCGACGGAAACGCAAAAAAAGTTTTACCCTAGTTTTCGTCAATTTATTCACAAAGGTTTTAGTCCAAGCGGCACGGTGGCCCAACTGGTTAGCATGATGGCCTCACAATATTGAGGTCGTAGGTACGATTCTGGCTCCGGCCTTCCTGCGTGGGTTTCCTCTGGGTAATCCGGTTTCCTCCCATATTCTTAAAACATGCATGGCAAGTTGCTTGGACACTCTAATTGCCCCGAGGCATGAGTGTGAGCGTGGATGGTTGTTCGTCTATGCATGTCCTGCGATTGGCTGGACACCAATTCAGGGTGTACCTCGCCTACTGCCGAAGACAGCTGGGATAGGCTCCAACACCCCCCGCGACCCTAGTGAGGAGAAGCGGTACAGATAACGGATGGATGGATGGATGGATGGGTTTAAGTCCATTTGAGTTAAAACAAGGCATTCAAGGTTTCCACCCAATAACAAAGACTTTTGGATGGACTACTAAGGATTCTTCATTACAAACAGAAAAAAGTGGCAACAGTGGAATCAATACTCACTGCTCCAAAATAAGCAGAGAAGCAAAACATTTTGTTGGGCAACTGTTGTGGCTTTATTTCACTAAAAGCAACATAAAATAATTTATGAACCACATGCTAACAATTTTGTCTAGTCAACGAAAAAAATTCATGTACATCACGTCATGTTTTCGTCATAAAAGAACCTCGTATAGCTTGTCATCGTCATTAAAAAAGGGGCGTTAACGAAGTATTTTCGTCATAGTCATCAGTGACGAAAACAACACTGGTTGTGACTGATATTTCAGTCCCAGGTTGTCTCCTGAACACCACCAATTGGGCAAGGGCGCGCAGGAAAGCCTGGGGTCTTCTATTTTTACAGTATAGAAAGGCTAAATATCAAATTGAAACAGTGTTTTATATCATGAATATACAGGGTTGGTGCTGGTTCTGGTAGGGAAACCACAACATAAAGATGTCCTTAATTAGTCCCACAATGGGGATATTTGCAATATGGCATATGATGGCCTAACAGGGCCACCGCCCAGAAAGGAGTAACGCAGAACTTTGTAATACTGTCACTCCCTGACCAGTTCGTTGTTCCTGCAGAGCCAAACTTTGACTCAGACCCACAAATTTGAATTACAGATAGTGGACAATGGAGAACTCCCCCAGTCAGTCATCATGTTCAACTTCCATAGAAACTTCACATACATTTATTAGATTGCCAAACTAATTGGAAACTACATCACCAGAACACCACAAGTGGGCTCTGTTATTGTACTTAAAGATGCATCTTACAAACCTGTGTTCTCCAAGGCCAGCTGGTCCATAGTCTTAAGTTATTTCTTCGCCAACATCAATGTCTCGGAGCGCAAACAGACAGAGGTGTGGTCTGTCCTCTGTTGTCATCTTCTTCATTTTACAGTTGGGGTGCATGTGGTCATCATTAACCAGTCTTCCCAGACTGCCATCTTCTTGAGCTGCATCAACACTTAAAATAGATTAAAAAAAAAAAAACAATTATTCAATCAATGTCAGAAATTAATCTTTGAGACAATCTTGTGTACACAAAACATAAAAATAGGAAATCCACAATTTTTAAATCTAAATCAAATCATACAAGAAATTTCTATTGGAATCAGACCCTATTAACAGCTTGTCTTTGAGACTTCATGATCTATATTTTCATTTGTACAGATTCAACGCATGAATAAAAGTAATTATACATTTTTGCTTAGAGAATGATTTTTCCCCTAACACTTATGGGATGAGTATGTGTTTATTTTTTTAAATAAAAACAAAAATAAGATAACATCTCAATTTTTACCTCACCTCCAAGTTTTTTCTTGCCGGCGGAAGTCAAACAAAAAGACAGTGCCTCTTCCATCCATCTTCCTGCGTTGAGATTCATCAGAATCTATCAATTTTCCTCTGTACTCCATAATAAAGAATAAAGTCGTCTTTCCTGAAAGGGGCCTTGGTAAATACTCCTCGACCTAGTTAACAGGGAAATCAAGTTAGCTTCGTCATATTTTTAAGCACACAAATAAGGAGTCATCATATTCATTTGGGCCACTATACTAATGTAGGGTGGTTTGAAACATTGCTTCTTGTGAGGGATAGAGCAGAGCCCTTCTTTATGATTTTAAAGGAACAGACCAGCCAAAATTCATTTTCCAGCATTGCATTAGCCAGTATGTATTAGGACTGAAAGTACAAATGTCAATTGCACCTGGTTACGTAAAAAAAAAAACTTTAAGATTATTTAGTTTCAAAACAATGACATACACTGTACACAGTCATATTGGATCGCGTCACGTGATCTCTGTGACGTATTACGTGCTTTACACTAGACTATGAATATCGGACTTGTTCACCGGTCTATTGTGGTATAAAAATGCCGGAGGGCGTCATCAAGTACAGCCTTAATTTAGATAGAACTCCTACCATCAGGTTTCACACTCACTGAAATAACTTGAAACTGACAAAAGTGGCAAAAGAAAAGGTCAAGACACTCTTAATGTAAAATAACCACTTAAAAAACGATGTCAGCTTGGTTATCAGAAAACAATAATATATCTTAGCAAAAGCGTTAACATCATACCTTTAAATTAGTTTATATACTTCGCTTCTAACTCTGCAGTCTTGTCCAGACCCTTGACTGCATGTTCAATAGTATCCTGCTTTGGGGACTTCCTGCATCTCAGGGAAGGCATTGTTTATTCTATAAAGAAAAAAGACAGTATTGTGTTGAGAATTATTAATACTATGGGCTAAATGGAGTTTTAACAATATCAGTGTAAGAAAAATAAATTATAAATTAAAAAAATATCAATTCCTCCATCCCAATTAACGATTTCAACCATAATAGTTTATATTGAAGTTTAAACAACAGACACAGACAGATTTATGCAGTGTGACTACAAAAATCTTACCAAAATTGCATTCACAGTAACCTTTGCTTTAAGAATCATGTAATTAACCAGTGAACATCGTGTCTTACACAAAAATTAATGACAGAAATTATCATGGTACTTGCATTCTGTGGTTCTATAACAAAAGTGCAAGCTGTTAGCTCCGCAAAGCTAATGCAACAAGCTAGCGTCCCTCGTGCTCACATTCAATGCAAACCTGACCACCGGATGACAATACGCGTCGGTTTAGTTCTTTAAATGAGTAAAAGCACCATGACGTTTTATAATTATTCAATGCTTAACTGGAGCTCGTCAATTATGTCGATGTAGGAGCACATGTTTGCTAGGCCAGTGTTGTAGGCCCACATCCATGGTGCTACTTTGTATAGTGTTTTCCACACAACTATCTCTAACTATGAACAAATGCACTCGACGCATGTTTTGAAAAAAACCCAACGAAAAACACTTACCTCTCCGTTTCAACAGCAGTTCGAACTTCGAAGTGGTGATATTCTCCAGCGTTAAGCACCTGCTCGAACTGCGAATAGGTCAAATTCAACAGCGTCTTTTTTCTGTCTTAATAAGGACGCGATGAGAGGAGGAGCGCTTGCCTTTTCGTCAGCACGCCCCGCGCGGGTGGTGCTGCTTTATCACTCTCTATCTGTGCCCGCCCGCCGGCACGTCGATAGAAAAATAATATTCCTTCAAACATTACTTTCATCTTCTTAACGTTTTGTAGTGAATTTAACAGGTTCACCACTTTTTTCAAATACACCAATGGAAAACAGGTCTTAATTGAGGAAACATACAAAGAGCGTCTCACAAACACCTTATGATGAGCAATGTAATTTGATCACGTTTTTTGTCACTGCCTGGACGTTGGGTTCACTGGCCTGGTGGCAGTGGCTTGTAGACACTGTCACTGAGTGGGAACGGATCTCAAGGTGGGTCAAACTAACCCAAGCAGTGGATCGGTCCGTTTTTTAAATTTATTAATTTTTTTATTTTATGTATTTATTTATTATTTAATACAAGGGCTTCGGCTCACTACCAGTGGGCGGGACCAAAGAATTTGGGTTTCCTTTGAGCTAGGAGGCAGTCAAAGGCAGTCCAATCCCCGGCAACATAAAGCGCCTAGCTCTGGGGACATGGAATGTCATTTCTCTGGTAGGGAATGAACCCGAGCTGGTGTGTGACTAGACCAGTGGTTCTCAATTATTTCCTGTCATGCCCCCCCTACCAAGAAGAAAACAATTCGCACCCCCCCACCACAATTTTCTTTTACATTTCGTACTAATGTACATGTTCTTTGCATATTAACGTTAGATTGTCAATAAAATATCTTACCTTAACAAAGCTAAATTGATAAAAATAAAATATCATTTTGAGAACGACTATTGTGAGGATCTCGAAACTCAGTACTCTGTGGTGCTAATATTGATGAGATGATAAATATGTTGAAGCCACAGAACAAAAAGATTAGATATTGTTTGGAAATTAATGACGTACATAAAGGAATATCAGCCTTGATTGGAGTACATTACTGCATTTAAATTTTTAATAAAAATGAAACAATTATTGATGTTATGACCACTATGAAGAATTTAAAAAACAATATATAGGGATAATTATAGTTTTCATTTTGTTATGTGTAGTCTGTTCATGTTGCATTATTTTTATGACAAAGACGATGGTTAATCGTAGGTTTGTTGCCCAAATGTACCATTACAACCTGATTAATGTTGAGAATGACGAACTCAAACTGGACACTGAAACGTAAAAACACATGGACTTCTTGCCCCTGTCCTCACACGTGCACACACACACACACCATACACGAAGATCCGGGAGGTAAGGACGGCTGTCCTACAGGATGCGGATGGAAGAACAACTGCAGCGGAACAATGCCAGGGATGTCTGGAGGGGCCTGAAGACCATCTCAGGCCACGGACAAGCAGGTAAGACCCAGAAGGGGGGGGGGGCTTCAGTGGGCAAATGAGTTGAACCTATTTTTCAATAGGTTTGATCAAATGTCTGACCCCGCTCAGGCTTCCCTGATGCAGCCCCCACCCACCCCTCCTGCCACTGCGAACAAGACCCTCTCTCCCCCTCTCTCGCCCCTCTCTCTCTCCACAGGCTCCAGTTCCCAGCCTCATCAGACAACCACCACTTCCTCCTGCTCAGCCTTGTTCCTCACAACATCTCAGGTGAAGAACCAGCTGAGGAAGATGAAGGCGAGGAAGGCGGCAGGCCCAGATGGGACCAGCTCCCAGCTCCTCAAATCCTGCGCAGACCAGCTGTGTGGAATCGTCCAGCACATGTTCAACCTGAGCTTGAAGCTGGGCAGAGTCCCCCAGCTGTGGAAAACATCCTGCCTGGTTCCGGTTCCAAAGACACCCCATCCGAAGGAGCTCAACAACTTCAGACCAGTGGCGCTGACGTCTCATCTGATGAAGACCCTGGAGAGACTGGTCCTCGTCCATCTGCGCCCCCTGGTCAGCTCCTCAATGGACCCACTCCAATTTGCATACCAGCCTGGCATCAATGTGGATGATGCCATCATCTACCTGCTCCACACTTCACTCTTCCACCTGGAGAAGGCGGGGGGCACGGTGAGGATCATGTTCTTTGATTTCTCAAGTGCTTTCAACACCATCCAGCCCGCCTTATTGGGAGACAAGCTGGAGCAGGCGGGAGTGGCCCACCACCTCATCACATGGATTCACAACTACCTCACAAACCGGCCACAGTACGTGAGAACACAGGACTGTGTGTCTGACGTGCTCCTCTGCAGCACGGGAGCGCCGCAGGGAACTGTGCTGGCTCCCTTCCTGTTCACCCTCTACACCTCGGACTACAAATACAATTCCACAACCTGTCACCTGCAGAAGTTCTCTGATGACTCTGCGATTGTCGGCCTCATCACTGACGATGACGATCGGGAGTACAGAGGGGTTACGCAGGGGTTCGTGGACTGGTGTCAGCAGAACCGCCTCCAAATCAACGCTGGGAAATCCAAAGAGCTGGTGGTGGATTTCCGCAAGCGTCGGCACTCTCCACCTGCACCAGTGAATATCCAGGGAACAGACGTTGAGAGGGTCTCAACTTACAAGTACCTGGGTGTTCATCTGAACAATAAACTGGACTGGAGCGACAACACAGACGCTCTCTATAGGAAGGGTCAGAGCAGACTCTTCCTACTCAGGCGGCTGAGGTCCTTTGGCGTTCGGGGAACACTCCTCAGGAACTTCTATGACTCGGTGGTTTCATCAGTCATCTTCTATGGAGTGGTCTCCTGGGCAGGAGGCATCTCGGGCCGAGACAAAAAGAGACTGGACAAACTGGTGAGGAGGGCCAGCTCTGTCCTGGGCTGCTCCCTGGACTCTGTGGACTCAGTGGGGGGCAGAAGGATGACGGCAAAACTGTCATCAATGCTGGACAAACCAGCCCACCCATTCAATGACACTCTGAGAACACTTTACAGCTCCTTCAGTGACAGACTTTTACACCCTCGCTGTACCAAAGAGAGATTTCGCCGCTCCTTCCTGCCAACTGCTGTCAGACTTTTTAACAAGAACATTGGGTCAGGCCTACAAACGGGAGGGCATTAGTGCAATTGTGCAGTCCTAGGATGCAATATTAACTACTACTGTACTTTCAGCCAAGGGTGTACTTAAATATTGACCAATGATGTATTTTGTTTACCATTACAGTATTCTTATTACAATACTTCTATCACTGTAGTATTTCTACCACTGCAGGATGTTCACTATTACAGTACTTTTATCATTGCAGTACTTTTATCATTGCAGTATTTTTCTATCATTGCGGTACTTTTACTATTACAGTACTTTTACCATTGCAGTACTTTTACCATTGCAGTACTTTCATCATTGCAGTATTTTTCTATCGTTGCAGTACTTTTACTATTACAGTACTTTTACCATTGCAGTATTTTCTATCATGCAGTACTTTTCTATCATTTCAGTACTCTTACCATTACAGTACTTTTATCATTGGAATATTTTTATGATTGCAGTATTTTCAATCATTCAGTAGTTTTTATCATTACAGCGTTTCCCCCTCCGTATAATGGACAAACATTAGGAGTGTTTCCTTACACTTAGATACGTTTATACTGTGTATATTTGCATGCTTTTTCTGAATGTCTGCTGCTAATGTTATACATTAACGGCTACATTACGCCGCCGACTCTGTGTGATCTATATCTTTGCTGCTGTAACACCTCAAATTTCCCCATTGTGGGACTAATAAAGGACATCTTATCTTATCTTATCTTATCTTATCTCTCCTACAACGAGGCAAGGGCCTCCACCAAGTCACCCCAGGGACAAGTTTTATTCCCTGATGGTCATCAAATTATGAGGATCTCATTCTACGCCGGAAGGGAGGAGGGGAATTTTTCCCTAATGTGAGGTTTTCGCTCCTCCACTGATGATCACACTGTTGTATGATTTCATTATGATGATCTGTCTTAAAGCCGTAAGGACATGATTTTTAAATCCACAACAGGGGGGAAATGTAAGATGGGCTGAGGATAGGTAATCAGTTTGTGTATTCATAATCATGTTTTTATACACTCATTAATGTTGAACACACACAGAGACACTTACTTGTTATTTTAACACACACACACACAGACACCGTATCCTGAAGATGTGTTTAGTTAAACTGACCTTGGGTTATGATTTTCTGCCTGCTGGAGTCCCTGGTGATTAGTTATTGATGCTTTAGTTAAACTGACCTTTATACCGTGAGTTATTGATGTTTTCTGTCTCTTGGTGATTAGTTGTTGATGCTTTTCTGTCTTCTGGTGATTAGTTATTGATGAGTTAGTTTCAATAAAAAGGCAGAACGGAGGGTGAGAGTCAGAGGGTGTGCGGGATTGAACTGGCAAGACGGCTGTTTCACCTCCTGGCTCCCTCTCCCATTCTGAATGGCACAAAACGAAAACTTTAGTAAGTTATTTCAGTCTAAAAAAGGCGTCAGGGCATTTTTAAACCGGACAGTAAGTCGCCACTGTCTTGGTTCCTTTTTGTGCCTTGACCCATACCGGAATTATTGAAAGGATGCAGTCCTATTTACAGGCCCCAGTGACACCCCAGGTTTCTGTTGTTTGTACGAGGGCGCTTAATAGGTACTGCTATTCACAATCGTCTTAGGCTGTTTCTTTGCAGAAGTTTATGGACAATGTGTAGTGCTGTAGGATGCAGTCTAGAGCATTCTTGACATTGAAGCTTTTGTTTCCAGCAACTGCTAATGCGACCGTGCATCAAACATGCAAAACACAGACCCTTGCTCCTCAAGAAGTCAATCTTATCCTTGTGATGCTTTCTCCTAAATTCCTTACCAATTGTGAGACTGTGTTGCTCTCCATTACAATTAGCACATGGTTTGGCAATAGCATCCACTGAAACAGGTTCTGCCTTTGGCGTGGTGGTTTTGTTGTTTTCCATCTTGGCGGGCACAATGACTGTTGTGAAGACTTTCTTTGATTTTGTTGTTTCTGTGTGTTGTGATTTTGTTTTCTGTTTTATAGAAATCTTTCGTGCTTGTCAACAAAATCCTTAAACTTCACTCTTCTATTTGTTCTTTCTTGGAGATTGCAGGCAAATTTTCTCCAAGATTCTATAAGTCTGTATGGAAGTTTGTTTGCCAATGCCTTTATATTAGCCATGTTGTCCAAGTCCTCCATGTAATTAACATCTGCCATTATGTTCGAACAGCCCATAAGGAATAATGTGAAAGACTGAAGTGCAACACCATCTTCAGACTTGATTGTTGGCCAATCCATGGCTTCCTTTAAATATGCTTCTGCTATCATGAAGTCATCACCATAAAACTCCTTCAAGATTTGTTTTGCTTTGGTATATCCTGTCAGAGGTTCCATATGGATGCAGCTCTTCACCAACTCATGTGGTTGTTCACTAGTATACTGCAGCTAAAATTGAAGATGATCACGGTTATCACTTGTACGGCCTTCAATCCCATGTTCAATGGCACCTATACAGGTTTTATAATGCAGAGGGTCGCCTGTAAAACGTAGGAATGGAAAGTTCGGGAAGAAGCGATGCTTTTTGACTCTTTGCTAAGTATTCTGCGACACTGGCTTGCTGTGAGATTGCGTGGCAAAGGCCATCAAGCACATGTCCCTGTTGTTCTCTACTTTCTGTCTGATGTGGAAATCTAGCCATTGGAATAGTCGAAGTGGGAGCATTTCAGGTCAACACTGCTTGTTGCTCTGATAGGCTGTGATGGTAATTGAATGTTTTTCCTTGTTTAAATTGTAACACACTCATCAGGAATGTGGATACCATCCTCCTGGGTATTTTCATATCTTCTCAAGACATCCAATTTAGCATCAGACTCAGGGAGTGCCGTTTGCATTGCATGCATTTCCTTCTTTGCTTTAATTGCAGCTTCTTCTTGCTCAAGTGCCAACCTTTGTTGTAAATCAGCAGCCTTTGCCTTTAAACATGCTCGTTCCATTTGAGCCTTTAATTTAATTGAAGACGTTGACAGAAGTGAGCTTCTGTCTGTTAGATTCTTTACTTCTACTTCTATGGGTGTAGTTAGTTGATGCAGATCTACTATCAGCAGGTGATATTTGTTTATTGCATCCTTCCTCTGCACGTTTCAAAACGTCCTTCTTCCATTGCTCACATTTCCATTAATTACATTTTTTGGATCAAACCAGTTATTTTGGTCATCGGCAAAATCCTCTTCAGTCTTTAAATTTTGCAGACCGGAATTGAGGTCCACAAATTCTTGCTCCATGCCGCTAAAGCAAACACGAACCTCAGTTTTTTACAGCGTCAACATTTGCATCATCCTCCATCAATTGTTCAATTTGACGTTGCATGGAGGTCAATTGAGCAAATTTGCAGCTGCGTGCCTGCATCCGTTTAGGCTTGTGATCTTCTACAGCTTTTCTCCGTCATTTTTAATGTCCGCTTTCCACTGTCTTGTTCCTCCATGTCAATCCACAATGAAGCAAACAAAAACGTCAAACTGACTGTAGCGTCTCAATTTGTAGGTCAGCCGAATGACGATCAAAGTTTTAAGCAGTTTACTCACGCACCTGTTACGTGCGCGTCCTTGTTAACTCGCGATGCTTGTCAAGTATGGACGCATGCTAACAGCTAGCAGCTCATTGTCCCGACTGGAAAGTTGCTCCTTAGCTGTGATGTGCCTAGGGTTACACTATCTATCATTAACAAACACAGCCAGCCCTCCTCTTTCCTCTTACCGCTTTCCAGTGTCCTGTCCGCAAGTAGTATTTGGAAGCCGTCAAATTCCACAACGGTGTCCGGCGTTAGCTCTGTTAGCCATGAATCCGTGAACATCAGCAAGCTAGCTCATTGGAAGTTCCTCTCGTGCCGCGTTAGCGCTGTTAGCTCGTCCATTTTCTTGGGAAGGTATCTAACATTTCCCATAAAAACGGACGGGAGGACGGGGTGGTCACGCCTCCTCTTTGCCTGGCGTTTCGCCCCCGCGCGACATCCCCCGTCTCTTCCTCCTCAACTCGTGGGGGATATCGGGTCTCGCTCCGGGAGTCGGCACGGGGTTAGCACGAAGTGCTAACAGCTGATCTCTTGTGTAAACGATTGATCCGTAGCTCCCAGTGACATCTCCGGACACGATCACGCAAAAAACAGCCCTCAGCAGCAATAAAACCACCGCAATTTGGATGTCCATTGCTGCGATGAGGTAAAATAAATAAAACTGGGTAAAGGGAAAAACACGCGAAAAAGGCTCAAATAGTGAGCCGTGCTGCTCTAGCAGGTAGCCACTCGCGTGGCGACGGAACCGGAAAAACAAATGTGGTCCCATCAAAATCTGATTGGATATTTAAAAATAAAAGCGTGAAAATTTGCTTATTTGTCTGTCGTCACCAATGATTAAAAAAATTAAAATCATTACAAAATCCTCAAGCTATCGTGATACCAGACGAGTTCTGCGGGACACCAGACCACCCCAGTTGTCCACAAAAAGTGGTCACTTCAAAATTTGATGTGGCATTTCAAAATAAAAAAATCACCTGAAATATGCACTGTGATCAACACTGATTTAAAAGAAAAATCTTTAAAAAATATCCTCAAACTATCGTGATACCAAACCAGGACTGGGGATACTAGACCACACCAGCTGTCCACCAAAAGTGGTCACATCAAAATGTGATGTGGCACTTCAAAATAAAAGTAGCCTGAAATTCGCTTATTTCACGGTCATCACCACTGAGTTAAAAAAAAACATAGCTCGAGCTTTCGTGATACCAGACCAGTTTTGTGGGACACGAGACTACCCCAGCTGTCCATAAAAAGTGGTCCCATTGAAATCTAATTTGTAATTTCAAACTAAAAGTTGCCTGAAATCTGCACATTTCACTGTCATCATGCCTGACTTTAAAATTTCATTAAAAAATATCCTCTAGCTATGGTAATACCAAACCAGGTTTGGAGGACACTAGACAACACAGCTTTCCACCAAAAGTAGTCCCATCAAAATGTAAGGAGGCATTTTAAAATAAAAGAGCTGGAGCTGTCGTAATACCAGACTAGTTTTGTTGGACACTCGACGACCCCAGCTGTTCATCAAAAGTGGTCCCATCAAAATCTGGTGTAATTTCACAATAAAAAAAAAAACACCTGAAATATGCACATTTCATTGTCATCAACACTGATTTTAAAATAATCATTTCAAAATACCCTCGAGCTATCGTGATATCAGACCCATTTTGGGGGACACTAGACAACCCCAGTTGTCCATCAATTGCGGTCCCACCAAAATGTGATACGGCATTTCAAAATAAAAGTAGCCTGAAATCAGCATACATCACTGTTATCAGGCCTGACTAAAATATCATGACAAAATATCCTCCAGCTATCATGATACCAGACCAGACATATTTCACTGTCATCACCATTGATTTTAAAAAATTAATTAAAAACTAGAGCTGCGAGCAGCTATAAAGGGCCCTCGCCACCCGGACAACGTTGGGGTACTGGCACGTTGGAAATGTGAAATATTTCCGAGAAATAACGTGAGGAATCTTCAAGAGGAATTTGCTTGTAGTTAAAGTTAGAGCAGCTTTTGTTTTCAAAGCCTCGTCAATGTTTGAAGTAAATTTGTTGGCAGGCACTACAGGTGCATCAAATCAAAGACTAATAGACTGAAAAACATTTTCTTTCCGAGAGCCATCACCATTCTGAACTCTCACACACATGCACACACACACGACCACCCTTACCTTGCTGAACAGCGACGTATTGTGTTGTATTTCTCCAATTTCATACTATTTTCCATCACAATATTTATTCTCTTATTTATCTAATTTATATATTTGATTAAATTATTGTTGTATTGCACTGGAGAGGGGAGCTCCCTAATCTTGTTGCACACTGTACAATGACAATAAAAGGATTTCGGATTCTGATAAATTTAGAATGGCCGACTTCCTGTTCAATTTAGCATACGGCTCCATGAGACTTTTTATTAGGTCTTGGCTTTGTACACACTTCATCAAATTTTCAGTTTGGTGAAACAGAGATATGGGGCTGTTTTTTTTTGTTGTTTTTTTTTTCTAGGGGGCGATAGCGAGCCATTTTTAAACAACTGTACGACAAAATACCGGTAACTCTCAGAAATTTTTTGGATCCGCTTGTTGTACCTGCTTTAGCAGTTTACAATCCCTCCAGTTACAGTGATTTTATTTATTATCTGTATGTTGAGCGATCCCGATTCTCATGAATGCCACCCACCGATTGCATAGTCGCTGACGCGTCTACTGTGGCTAAAGTTTAGCTTACCTATCAAAGTTAGCACCTTATGTACAGGGTAAGTTTGGGATTTTTTTAGAGCATGAGCAGGGGAGTTTTTAAGCATTTAGTCCATTGTGGTGAACCGCCCCCATTTAAGTAAATTCAAAATGGCCGACTTCCTGTAAAACCTAGCGCATGGCTCCAAGAGACTTTTTTGTAGGTCTTGGCCTTATACATACTCCATCGAATTTACAAAAAGTAGGTGAATCACTCAACCAGGGCTGAAGTTTTTGAATATTTCTAGAGGGCCATGGCAAGCCATTTTAAAAAAGCTGCACATTCCATTCCGCAGGATTGCTATGGACATTGTGGGTCCTTTGACAAAAAGCAGTGGTGTAGTGTGTGACAACGCCACACGTTTCCCAGAGGCATTTCCATTGCGCACAATCACTGCTCCGGCAGTACTTTGTGCCTTGGTGCAACTCCTTTCCAGAGTTGGCATACCAGATGAGATTCTAACAGACCAGGGAACCAATTTCACTTCAAGGTTAATGCAACTGTTCAACAAACAACTGGGCATCTCCGCCATCAAAACCACTCCATACCACCCATAGACTGATGGACTAGTGGAAAGGTTCAATCAGACCTTAAAGAAGATGCTCCAGAAATTTGTGGATGATACTGGAAAAGACTGGGACCGGTGGCTGCCCTTTTTGCTGTTTGCCTATCGCGAAGTTCCTCAGGCGTCAACAGGTTTCTCTCCCTTTGAACTCTTGCATGCTTGGGAGGTTCAGGGGCCATTGGACTTGCTCCGAAAGGCCTAGGAGGCACCTTCCACCACGTGAAGTGATCGGGGGGTGGTGAAATTTGTGCTGGAAATGAGGGAGAGACTGGCCAGGTACCAGTAGGAGGCAGAGGTCAACCTGCGGGAGGCCCAGAAAAGCCAGAAGACCTGGTATGACCAGCAAGCTCGCCACCGGGAGTTTAAACCCGGCCAAAAAGTATTGCGGCTTCTCCCCACATGCAACAACAAGCTTTTAGTAAAGTGGCAGGGGCCATATGAGGTCACCCGGAAGATGGGTCCAGTGACCTATGAGATTTTCCATCCGGAGAAGAAAAAAAATAAACAAACTTATCATGTGAACCTCCTCAAAGAGTGGAAGGAGCGTTCAAACCAGGCTCCAAAGGAGGTCATACTCGCGCGGAAGGTGGAGGAGGACGACGACGACGACAAGGACGAGGACGACGACAATGATGATGATGATGATGATGATGACGAGGCAGAGCTGGAGTCCTCGACGACGACAGATGCGCCTGCACTGGCACGTCGGAAACCCAAGCAAGTCACAGAGATGTGCTTAATTTTCAAGACGGTGCCTTCTCTTTTTTCCGCCAGCCCAGGGAAGACGACGGTGGTAGAACACGTCATTCGTCTCAAAGAAGGATTACCAATTCGTAGCGCCCCTACCGAGTTCCGCAACACTTGGTGGAGAGACTAACCAAGGAGCTCCAGGAAATGCTGAAGCTTGGAGTCATTGAGCCTTCCAAGTCGGAGTGGTGCAGTCCGGTGGTTATCATCTCCAAGAAAGATGTGTGCTGATTTAGAAAGAGAGTGAAAGACGTTTAAGAGAAGAAGCAGAAAGTACTTAATATGGAGATAAAGAAAGACGAAGAAACAGGAGCGAGAAAAAAAGGAGGAAATGCACCAGCCGAGGATCAAAGAGACAGTGACAGTGAAAAAGGAAGTCAGGGTGAGAGAGCTGAGGAGGAGGGCCAGCGAGAAAAGGAGCCGGGATTGCCTCAACAAGTGGACAACAGCGCCCTGGGAAGCCTGCCACAAGAGATGAATGCAAAGCGGCCTGCCAAACAATCACACCAATCCAAGATAATATGCGTAAATGGGCTGCGGGCCTCACGACCACCCCGTCAGCACCGATCTTCTACCAAGGACGTGGAAGAGGAAGAGGACACCTGCCAACAAAAGACGACGTCTGCTACAACTGTAGGAAACATGGCCACTTTGCTCGAAACTGCCGTCAACCACCCAGGAAAACCGATTACAATTTACACAGACAGAATCAAGTTTGATAAGAAATTTGTGATTTGTCAGGACCAGTCGTGAAAGCAACGGAGGATCACGTGACGTAAAAAACAAACAAAAAAAGCAAGTGGAGAAGCAGTTCTACATGAACGTGCGTTTTACTTATTAGGCCGTGATACACTGACACAATTGGACCTTAATATCAGAGTCAATAAGCAAGGGCGAATTCAAACAAACGTCAAAACTTTAAAAGGGCACATTATTATCGGTTGCTACATTTGGAAGAACAAAATAGGACGTCAATAAATTATTAGAAGTAGCTCACAATAGAGTCTGTTTGGGCGATGACGTGCAACACATGGTTAGTCTGCAAGGGACTATCAGATACAATGTATCAAAAGTAAGTGAAAACGCAACTATGGTTTCGTGCACCACCACATGCAACACTTGCACCATTCTCATGGAAAGACTCTCCCTGCTGGAGGGACGTGTCCGCCAGCTAGAGCAGAGTAATGTGGTAAGCGTAAATGTGGCGGACAGCACCGGTTAGCATTGGCCGTAAACGGCTTGCTAATCGCGTTGAGCCTGTTAAGACACAGAGCAGTTCCATTCCACCTCGGTCTCCTGGCTCCCGCACTTTAGTGAAAGGTGACTCCATTACTCGATACATTAAGCTTGAAAATCCAACCACAGAATGTGTATTGCTGGGGCCAGAGCACCCGACATTGAAGCTAATCTTATGGAGCTAGCACGCAAGAGACCTAGACACCAGCGCAGTGCAAACAACGCTAGCTATTCAGATATAGTAATACACGTCGGCTCCAATGACACTAGTGTTACTGCCGTTTCAATGATACGCTGGCTAAAGAAAGTTTTAACGCGCACTCACTCACCATGGGTTGAAGTTGCGATGACGTTCGCTCGGCTTCACTGGTCTTGATGTTGATGTGTAGTTATGTATGTCACGTCAAACAGTCAAGGGTTAGTCTTAATCGTAGTCATTTCAGTCCAGATGTCATGCCGTGAAGTCAAGTAAATCAAATAAATAAATCAATGGCTACGGTCTTCCAAACTTCAAATCAAAAACATCCGCGCATATGCGGTAATCAATACAATATACTATCTTCTATCTTCCAGTTTGTACATAAATAATGCGTCTTGAGTAAGTGCGGTTGAAAAACGGTATCCGACCAGCGTTCCCCCACCTGTCCTGCATTTGTTATTTATGGATGAACGCAACCAGTGCTGACGTCATCAATTGCCCTAGTGGTGGTGTTGCCATACTGAGAGTCCTCAGGAAATTCAACCTGGACAGGAAGCTGCTGCTGGCCTTCTACCACTCGTCCATCGAGAGCCTGCTGACGTACTGTGTCTCCACCTGGTACAGCGGCTGCACTGAGGCGGACAGAGTGAGGCTCCAGAGGACAGTCAAAACAGCGCAAAGGATTATTGGCTGCCCTCTCCCCCCACTGTCGGACATCTACACCGCCCGGTGCCTCAGAAGGGCTCTCAACATCGTCAATGACAATACCCACCCAAACTCACACCTGTTCGACCTGTTGCCCTCTGGCAGGCGCTACAGATGCATCAAATCAAGGACCAATAGACTGAGAAACAGTTTCTTTCCGAGAGCCATCTCCATACTGAACTCTCACACACACACGAGACCACCCTAACCTCGCAAAACAGCATTGTGATGTGTTTCTATATGCCCTATTCAGTACTGAATTCCATTGCACTGTCTTCTTTATTTATCTAATTTATATATTTGTCTGTATTATTGTTGTATTGCACTGGAGAGGGGAGCCCTCTAATCTCGTTGCACACTTGAGTACAATGACAATAAAGGGATTTCTATTTCTCTTCTTCTAAATACTGCATTACTCAAAAGAAAACTGCTCCAACAACTAGGATGAAGCAATCAGAGATCACAAAGAAAAAACATAGCAAGGACTTGTGATCTCGCCAGAAAGATGAGTCTGAGTCGAGTAATTGTCTCTGGCCCCTTGCCTGCGAGAGGCAATGATGAGAAAGATGGGGGTGTAGCCCTCATTTCCGAATTTAATCTAAAACTTAGTCCTCGTCCTAGCAATTCCTTCAAAACATTTGAAGTTCTCATTATGCGATCCACGGCCGCACTGCCGTTTTATCTTGCCGTTTTTTACCGTCCCCCTGGCTCTTACTCAGGCTTTTTAGATGAATTTTCTGAATTTGTGGCTGATTTGGTAACTCATGCGGATAATATATCATGGGCGACTTCAACATTCATATGAATCTCCCGTCGGAACCACTTACCGTGGCGTTTCGGACAATAATTGATATGTTTGGTTTCATGCAAATAATAGATGAAGCAACGCATATAAATGGTAACACGTTAGATTTGGTATTAACCCGGGGCTTAGCATCCTCAAAAATAATTGTATTACCATATACTAGTGCTATAGCTGACCATTACTTAATCAAATTTGAAGTCTTGGCGCATTGCCATCGTTCTGACCATGATCAAAGCTATAGCAGCCGCAACATTAGCTCCTTAACCACCGCTGCGCTCTCTGAGCTACTCCCTTTAGTAACCGATTCGTTTCCTAATTATATTGGTACGATTGATGATCTTACAAACAACTTTAATGTCGCTCTGTTAAATGCGCCTGACTCCGTCGCACCTTTAAAAACTAAAACTTGTCCAAAGAGGCTGACTCCGTGGTTTTATGAGGAAACACGCATACTGAAACGATTCTTGTAGGAAGCTTGAGCGCAAATGGCGTGCGACCAAACTGGAGGTCTTCCGTCAGGCATGGTGCGCTAGTTTATACAAGGAAGCGCTCAATCTAGCCAAAACTAATTATTACTCTAGATTAATTGTTTTACATAAAAACAACCCTAAATATTTATTTGCTACTGTAGCAATGCTAACGCAACAGCAACCAACCTCGGATAGCTCTTCCTATTCAGCTCACGATTTCATGCAATTCTTTACTCAGAAGATTGAGTGTATTCGTGATGAGATTAAAGACACTGTTCTTACAATTCCGTTGAATTCCGTCATAAATGGTGTTAATAGGGACATTAGGGCTGATAACTGTCCGATAACCTTATCTCAATTTAAAAAAG
Source organism: Idiotropiscis lumnitzeri (assembly GCF_059441095.1). Taxonomy (NCBI): domain Eukaryota; kingdom Metazoa; phylum Chordata; class Actinopteri; order Syngnathiformes; family Syngnathidae; genus Idiotropiscis; species Idiotropiscis lumnitzeri. Next base: position 164,978 of record NW_028283632.1, on the reverse strand, counting down.
TATCTCTTGAAAGCCAAACAAAATTGGTTAGTGGGGCAAAACCGACAACTTGTGTGCTCGATCCGCTTCCTGGCAAACTAATTAAAGAACTGTTTATGACCCTAGGACCGTCTGTCTTAAATATTATTAATCTATCACTTACCACGGGTATAGTACCAGCAGCTTTAGGACCGCCATTATGCGACCGCTACTTAAGCAACCAAACCTCGACCCAGAGAGTCTCAACAACTATAGACCGGTTTCAAATCTTCCGTTTATTGCAAAAATCTTGAAAAACTTAATGAATATATGACTAGTAATAATCAATTTGAACCTTTCCAATCAGGTTTTACCGAATGGAAGCTACGGAGGAGGAGGGCATGCTCGCGTCACAGTTAAGCCGAAGAGGAGCACCTTCCCCGGGCACGGGCGGTGTCAAGCGGCCCCTAAGTTTAACCGAATGGAAGCTCCGGAGGAGGAGGGCATGCTCGCGTCACAGTTAAGCCGAAGAGGAGCACCTCTTCCCCCCGGGCACGAGCGGAGCGCGAGGCTGTCAGTTATGAATGAATAAATGAATAAATAAATAAATGAAGAATGCCACCTTTCATTTCACTGGCATGATCCGTGCCTGTCATGCCGCGTGTGTTTTTGTTTTTTCAGCTGTGTGGGCGTTCCTCCAGCGATCGTCTCGCGCCATGCGGTCAGCTGCTGCGAGACGCGCCCACCAGCCCCGCACCGGATTCCCATTCACTCACTGATTACACTCACTACCACCTACACTGACTACCTGGCGTCGGATTGTTATCCTACTTGTGTCTGCGTTTGGAGAGTCCTGCTCAATCCTCCAGCTCTGCTGGAGGATCATAACATTCACAGGGCACACCGGACGGCGTACCAGAAGTTAAAAGTCGAAGTAATTAAATAAATACAAAAATAAGTAATTGAATAAATACAAAAATAATGGCTGGGGAATAAAAAAATAAGAAGTTTTAATAATAATTTTTTTTTGTTATAACATGAATTTCACTCTCTCTCTCTCTACCCGTATATATATATATATATATATATATATATATATATATAATTTAAGCATTTTTGAAGGTGCGCCGCTACTTCGCGGATTTTCAGTTTTCGCGGGTGGTCTCGGTCCCCATTAACCGCGATAACCGAGGGTTCACTGTATTACTCTTACTCGATCTTGGCGCCGCTTTTGACACTTGATCATAACATATTATTAAAACGCCTTGAAACTTGTGTTGGCATTTCAGGTTCAGCGCTTTCTTGGTTTAATTCGTATCTGTCGGAGAGGAGGCACCGTGTAATTCATGGCAATGCGACTTCTGATCTTTGTAAGATCACACGCGGAGTTCCGCAGGGATTGGTACTAGATGCTACCGCTTGGTGATATTATACGGAAATATAACATTAGTTTTCATTGTTATGCTGATGATACGCAATTATACATGCCGTTGGATATAACGAATCCGTGTGATTGCTATAAATTAGAGGCATGCCTTGCCGAAATTAAACTATGAATGTCTTTCAATTTTTTGCGTCTTAACTCAGATAAAACCGAGATGCTGATCATTGGACCAGCGCGTCATCGGTACCTTTTTCAAAGACACCACTATGAGTATCGATAAATTGCCCAAAAGGATTCAACAAGATCAATGTCTAAAGTCATTTTTGGCCAATTTTCAATCAGATTCGTTAAAAGGGCACCGTGCAGTACGTCAAAATGTAAAAAATTATAATTTTTGTCACCACTGGGTGGTGCAAGGTGGTCGCTGCTCAGGCCCTAATAATAATAATAATAATAATAATAATAAAAGTAATAATATTTTCTACAAAAACAATAGGGACCTCGCAGCCGTCGCAGCTCGGGCCCTAATAACAATTTCTACAAAAACAATAGGGACCTCGCCGCGGTCGCTGCTCGGGCCCCAATAATAATTTCTACACAAAGTCCATTGTGGTGACCCGCCCCCTTTTAAGTAAATTCAAAATGGCCGACTTCCTGTAAAACCTAGCTCATTGCTCCAAGAGACTATTTTGTAGGTCTTGGTCTTATACATACAGTGAACCCTCGCTACTTCGCGGTTCACCTTTCGCGGGTTCAATGCTTCGCGGGTCTAAAAAATATTCGGGGGCATTGTAGTTTCGCCGAGCGACACAACGGGGCGCTGGAGCGGTTAGACGGCCGGCGTGCGCCGAAGAAGAGCGTGGGCGAAGAGGAGAGTGGACGAAGAAGAGCACGTTCCCCCGGACACGATCGGTGGCGACGTTTCGCGCGGTTCGGACCGTACCAGAGCTCCGGCCAGCGTGCGTGGCAGTTAAGCCGTAGAGGAGCACCTTCCCCGGGCACGGGCGGTTCCAAGCGGCCCCTAAGTTTAACCGAATGGAAGCTCCGGAGGAGGAGGGCATGCTCGCGTCACAGTAAGCCGAAGAGGAGCACCTTCCCCGGGCACGGGCGGTGCCAAGCGGCCCCTAAGTTTAACCGAATGGAAGCTCCGGGGGAGGAGGGCGGGCGTGTGTCACAGTTAAGCCAAATTGGAGCACCTCTTCTGCCCGGGCACGAGCGGAGCGCGAGGCTGTCAGTTATGAATGAATAAATGAATAAATAAATAAAGAATGCCACCTTTCATTTCACAGGGCACACCGGACGGCGTACCAGCAGGTAAAAGTCGGAGTAATTAAATAAATACAAAAAGAATGGCTGGGGAATAAAAAAATAATACGTTTTAATAATAATTTGGTTTTTTTGTTATAACATGAATTTCACTCTCTCTCTCCCCGTATATATATATATATATATATATATATATATATATATATATATATATATATATATATATATATTATATATATTGTATATTTTTTTTAAGCATTTTTGAAGGTGCGCCGCTACTTCGCGGATTTTCAGTTTTCGCGGGTGGTCTCGGTCCCCATTAACCGCGATAACCGAGGGTTCACTGTACTCCATAAAATTTACAAAAAGCGAGGTGAAACACTCAACCAGAGCTGCTTTTTTTAACATTTCTCGAGGGCCATGGCGAGCCATTTCAAAAAAGCTGCACAACTAACGTATAAAATATTGATAAATTTGCTCGGCCTGATGTGTGTGTAAAGTTTTACGAGTTGTCGTTCATATTTAGAACCTCATAATCAGCTTTGTTTTATTGCCGAACAGTGCAATGCCACTCCCACAACTTTTCACGAAAAAGGACGAATTTCGTATTGTGACATCCTCATGGCCGAAACAGTCATCCGAGCATATATGAGGGCGACCTTGTTGAGTTGCACGGAGAAAAACATCCAAGAAAATAACTTGTATTAGCTTTTACCAGTTGGTGGCGCTACTACTACGATGTAAAATAAGTTGGTAGATGTCTTCAGGGCTGAAGTATCCTCAAATGTGTACAACTTCGAGAAGATAGGATCATCTGAGTCATGTTGCCGGAGCTTTTGTTGCCACAGAGTACAATCGGACTTTTCAGCACCTTAATAGCCACGCCTTTTGCCAAAACGTCACAAAATTCGGCAGAGAGTAAGATCATTGTCTTGAGTCTTTTCTGACTAATTTTCAGTCGGATTCGTCAAAAGGGCACCGTGCAGTACGTGAAAATTAAAATAAAAACAAATTTTTGATTCCACTTGGCGGCACTGTGTGTATAACAAAATAATAACATTACGATGTCTTCAGGTCGGGACGTTTTATTTACAGGTGAAGGTTTGGATTTTTAGGAGCATGTGCAGGGGAGTTATTAAGCATTCATTTATTTGTATTAGGTTCATTTTGTCTTCTTATTATTGATATTTGACTGATTCATTAAAAGCAGACAATTATGTTTTAGGTAAATTTTTTACCTGACATCTTTCGGCGAGTCTTTCGCCTTCTTCAGAGTGTCGCATGATGGTGTCTTGAGCTGATGTTCCATGAGGGTGTGACTTACCTGTCAAAAAAATGAAAAAAATCAGAGCAGTAAAAGAACAAGCACAACATGAACATTACAAATCAGCAATCACTGACCACTGCAAAAGGGAAAACTACATCATGGACCGGGAGAAGGGCAGGGTCATCCGCACAGAAGAGAACAAACAACAGCGCTGGATCAGAGAGGCCATTGAGATCTGCAAGCGAGGCATAAAAACCATGAACAGAGACAAGGGAGCCTTCATCCTCTCTACCACCTGGACCAGCATCTTGGCGGAGTGAACGGACAGCGGGGGCGTGACTTGCCTTCATTCTTGTGACAGGTAAGTCACGCCCTCATGGAACATCAGCTGATAAAGACGGGTCACAAGACAGCATCATGTGACACTCTGAAGAAGGCGAAAGACTTTCGTATTGTGACATGCTCAAGGCCTAAACACTCATCCGAGCAAATATAAGGTAGATTTTGTTCACCTGCCCGGAGAAAAACATCAACGAAAATAATTTGTATTTGTTTTAACCAGTTGGTGGCGCTACCACTGCGATCAAAAATAAGTTGGCAGCCGTCTTCAGGGCCTGAATATCCTCAAATGTGAAAAATTTCGAGAAGATGGATCATCTGAATCATTTTGCAGGAACTTTTGTTGCCACGGAGAATAATCAGACTCTGCGGCACCGTAATAGCCACGCCCTTCGAAGGAAAGTCACAAAAATAGGGATAGAGTAAGATCAATGTCTTGAGTCTTTTCTAGCCAATTTTCAATCAGATTCGTTAAAAGGGCACCGTGCAGTAAGTCAAAATGTAAAAAATGATATTGATTGGCGCAAGGTGTATAACTGAATATAAACATATAGATGTCTTCAGGTACAGACTTTTTATGTACATGTGAAGTTTTGGATTTTTAGCAGCATGTGCAGGAGAGTTATTAAGCATTTTGTCCATTGCGGCGAAGGAAATCTTAAGTGAAAACTTTGAAGCCCCGCCCCCGTCATATAGTATTTCGGAAACAAAAAATTTTAGCCCCAGTGTTTGTCCCAGGTCTTCAGATGCTACAGACAGAATTTTAAGGCAATCAGATGAAGCCTTTAGGATCAGGGTGCAAAAGAATGACCCCTGTAAACATGCAAAAAAGGGCAAAAGTCGGACTTTCAAAAATTCATAACTCACTTCCTGTTCATATTAGACGTTAAAATAACAAATTTTTCGCCATGCCCAATGAGACTGCCAAGTTTGGTGAGTTTTTGTGCATGTTTCGGGGGTCAAAAATGCGATCGAACAATCGGAAAAATAATAATAATAATAATTTCTACAAAAACAATAGGAACTTCGCAGCGGTCGCTGCTCAGGCCCTAATAATAATAATAATAAAAGTAATAATATTTTCTACAAAAACAATAGGGACCTCGCCGCGGTCGCTGCTCGGGCCCCAATAATAATTTCTACACAAAGTCCATTGTGGTGACCCGCCCCCTTTTAAGTAAATTCAAAATGGCCGACTTCCTGTAAAACCTAGCTCATTGCTCCAAGAGACTTTTTTGTAGGTCTTGGTCTTATACATACAGTGAACCCTCGCTACTTCGCGGTTCACCTTTCGCGGGTTCAGTGCTTCGCGGGTCTAAAAAATATTCGGGGGCATTGTAGTTTCGCCGAGCGGCACGACGGGGCGCTGGAGCGGTTAGACGGCCGGCGTGCGCCGAAGAAGAGCGTGGGCGAAGAGGAGAGTGGACGAAGAAGAGCACGTTCCCCCGGACACGATCGGTGGCGACGTTTCGCGCGGTTCGGACCGTACCAGAGCTCCGGCCGGCGTGCGTGGCAGTTAAGCCGTAGAGGAGCACCTTCCCCGGGCACGGGCGGTTCCAAGCGGCCCCTAAGTTTAACCGAATGGAAGCTCCGCAGGAGGAGGGCATGCTCGCGTCACAGTAAGCCGAAGAGGAGCACCTTCCCCGGGCACGGGCGGTGCCAAGCGGCCCCTAAGTTTAACCGAATGGAAGCTCCGGGGGAGGAGGGCGGGCGTGTGTCACAGTTAAGCCAAATTGGAGCACCTCTTCTGCCCGGGCACGAGCGGAGCGCGAGGCTGTCAGTTATGAATGAATAAATGAATAAATAAATAAAGAATGCCACCTTTCATTTCACAGGGCACACCGGACGGCGTACCAGCAGGTAAAAGTCGGAGTAATTAAATAAATACAAAAAGAATGGCTGGGGAATAAAAAAATAATACGTTTTAATAATAATTTGGTTTTTTTGTTATAACATGAATTTCACTCTCTCTCTCCCCGTATATATATATATATATATATATATATATATATATATATTTATTATATATATTGTATATTTTTTTTAAGCATTTTTGAAGGTGCGCCGCTACTTCGCGGATTTTCAGTTTTCGCGGGTGGTCTCGGTCCCCATTAACCGCGATAACCGAGGGTTCACTGTACTCCATAAAATTTACAAAAAGCGAGGTGAAACACTCAACCAGAGCTGCTTTTTTTAACATTTCTCGAGGGCCATGGCGAGCCATTTCAAAAAAGCTGCACAACTAACGTATAAAATATTGATAAATTTGCTCGGCCTGATGTGTGTGTAAAGTTTTACGAGTTGTCGTTCATATTTAGAACCTCATAATCAGCTTTGTTTTATTGCCGAACAGTGCAATGCCACTCCCACAACTTTTCACGAAAAAGGACGAATTTCGTATTGTGACATCCTCATGGCCGAAACAGTCATCCGAGCATATATGAGGGCGACCTTGTTGAGTTGCACGGAGAAAAACATCCAAGAAAATAACTTGTATTAGCTTTTACCAGTTGGTGGCGCTACTACTACGATGTAAAATAAGTTGGTAGATGTCTTCAGGGCTGAAGTATCCTCAAATGTGTACAACTTCGAGAAGATAGGATCATCTGAGTCATGTTGCCGGAGCTTTTGTTGCCACAGAGTACAATCGGACTTTTCAGCACCTTAATAGCCACGCCTTTTGCCAAAACGTCACAAAATTCGGCAGAGAGTAAGATCATTGTCTTGAGTCTTTTCTGACTAATTTTCAGTCGGATTCGTCAAAAGGGCACCGTGCAGTACGTGAAAATTAAAATAAAAACAAATTTTTGATTCCACTTGGCGGCACTGTGTGTATAACAAAATAATAACATTACGATGTCTTCAGGTCGGGACGTTTTATTTACAGGTGAAGGTTTGGATTTTTAGGAGCATGTGCAGGGGAGTTATTAAGCATTCATTTATTTGTATTAGGTTCATTTTGTCTTCTTATTATTGATATTTGACTGATTCATTAAAAGCAGACAATTATGTTTTAGGTAAATTTTTTACCTGACATCTTTCGGCGAGTCTTTCGCCTTCTTCAGAGTGTCGCATGATGGTGTCTTGAGCTGATGTTCCATGAGGGTGTGACTTACCTGTCAAAAAAATGAAAAAAATCAGAGCAGTAAAAGAACAAGCACAACATGAACATTACAAATCAGCAATCACTGACCACTGCAAAAGGGAAAACTACATCATGGACCGGGAGAAGGGCAGGGTCATCCGCACAGAAGAGAACAAACAACAGCGCTGGATCAGAGAGGCCATTGAGATCTGCAAGCGAGGCATAAAAACCATGAACAGAGACAAGGGAGCCTTCATCCTCTCTACCACCTGGACCAGCATCTTGGCGGAGTGAACGGACAGCGGGGGCGTGACTTGCCTTCATTCTTGTGACAGGTAAGTCACGCCCTCATGGAACATCAGCTGATAAAGACGGGTCACAAGACAGCATCATGTGACACTCTGAAGAAGGCGAAAGACTTTCGTATTGTGACATGCTCAAGGCCTAAACACTCATCCGAGCAAATATAAGGTAGATTTTGTTCACCTGCCCGGAGAAAAACATCAACGAAAATAATTTGTATTTGTTTTAACCAGTTGGTGGCGCTACCACTGCGATCAAAAATAAGTTGGCAGCCGTCTTCAGGGCCTGAATATCCTCAAATGTGAAAAATTTCGAGAAGATGGATCATCTGAATCATTTTGCAGGAACTTTTGTTGCCACGGAGAATAATCAGACTCTGCGGCACCGTAATAGCCACGCCCTTCGAAGGAAAGTCACAAAAATAGGGATAGAGTAAGATCAATGTCTTGAGTCTTTTCTAGCCAATTTTCAATCAGATTCGTTAAAAGGGCACCGTGCAGTAAGTCAAAATGTAAAAAATGATATTGATTGGCGCAAGGTGTATAACTGAATATAAACATATAGATGTCTTCAGGTACAGACTTTTTATGTACATGTGAAGTTTTGGATTTTTAGCAGCATGTGCAGGAGAGTTATTAAGCATTTTGTCCATTGCGGCGAAGGAAATCTTAAGTGAAAACTTTGAAGCCCCGCCCCCGTCATATAGTATTTCGGAAACAAAAAATTTTAGCCCCAGTGTTTGTCCCAGGTCTTCAGATGCTACAGACAGAATTTTAAGGCAATCAGATGAAGCCTTTAGGATCAGGGTGCAAAAGAATGACCCCTGTAAACATGCAAAAAAGGGCAAAAGTCGGACTTTCAAAAATTCATAACTCACTTCCTGTTCATATTAGACGTTAAAATAACAAATTTTTCGCCATGCCCAATGAGACTGCCAAGTTTGGTGAGTTTTTGTGCATGTTTCGGGGGTCAAAAATGCGATCGAACAATCGGAAAAATAATAATAATAATAATTTCTACAAAAACAATAGGAACTTCGCAGCGGTCGCTGCTCAGGCCCTAATAATAATAATAATAAAAGTAATAATATTTTCTACAAAAACAATAGGGACCTCGCCGCGGTCGCTGCTCGGGCCCCAATAATAATTTCTACACAAAGTCCATTGTGGTGACCCGCCCCCTTTTAAGTAAATTCAAAATGGCCGACTTCCTGTAAAACCTAGCTCATTGCTCCAAGAGACTTTTTTGTAGGTCTTGGTCTTATACATACAGTGAACCCTCGCTACTTCGCGGTTCACCTTTCGCGGGTTCAGTGCTTCGCGGGTCTAAAAAATATTCGGGGGCATTGTAGTTTCGCCGAGCGGCACGACGGGGCGCTGGAGCGGTTAGACGGCCGGCGTGCGCCGAAGAAGAGCGTGGGCGAAGAGGAGAGTGGACGAAGAAGAGCACGTTCCCCCGGACACGATCGGTGGCGACGTTTCGCGCGGTTCGGACCGTACCAGAGCTCCGGCCGGCGTGCGTGGCAGTTAAGCCGTAGAGGAGCACCTTCCCCGGGCACGGGCGGTTCCAAGCGGCCCCTAAGTTTAACCGAATGGAAGCTCCGCAGGAGGAGGGCATGCTCGCGTCACAGTAAGCCGAAGAGGAGCACCTTCCCCGGGCACGGGCGGTGCCAAGCGGCCCCTAAGTTTAACCGAATGGAAGCTCCGGGGGAGGAGGGCGGGCGTGTGTCACAGTTAAGCCAAATTGGAGCACCTCTTCTGCCCGGGCACGAGCGGAGCGCGAGGCTGTCAGTTATGAATGAATAAATGAATAAATAAATAAAGAATGCCACCTTTCATTTCACAGGGCACACCGGACGGCGTACCAGCAGGTAAAAGTCGGAGTAATTAAATAAATACAAAAAGAATGGCTGGGGAATAAAAAAATAATACGTTTTAATAATAATTTGTTTTTTTTGTTATAACATGAATTTCACTCTCTCTCTCCCCGTATATATATATATATATATATATATATATATATATATATATTTATTATATATATTGTATATTTTTTTAAGCATTTTTGAAGGTGCGCCGCTACTTCGCGGATTTTCAGTTTTCGCGGGTGGTCTCGGTCCCCGTTAACCGCGATAACCGAGGGTTCACTGTACTCCATAAAATTTACAAAAAGCGAGGTGAAACACTCAACCAGAGCTGCTTTTTTTAACATTTCTCGAGGGCCATGGCGAGCCATTTAAAAAAAGCTGCACAACTAACGTATAAAATATTGATAAATTTGCTCGGCCTGATGTGTGTGTAAAGTTTTACGAGTTGTCGTTCATATTTAGAACCTCATAATCAGCTTTGTTTTATTGACGAACAGTGCAATGCCACTCCCACAACTTTTCATGAAAAAGGACGAATTTCGTATTGTGACATCCTCATGGCCGAAACAGTCATCCGAGCATATATGAGGGCGACCTTGTTGAGTTGCACGGAGAAAAACATCCAAGAAAATAACTTGTATTAGCTTTTACCAGTTGGTGGCGCTACTACTACGATGTAAAATAAGTTGGTAGATGTCTTCAGGGCTGAAGTATCCTCAAATGTGTACAACTTCGAGAAGATAGGATCATCTGAGTCATGTTGCCGGAGCTTTTGTTGCCACAGAGTACAATCGGACTTTTCAGCACCTTAATAGCCACGCCTTTTGCCAAAACGTCACAAAATTCGGCAGAGAGTAAGATCATTGTCTTGAGTCTTTTCTGACTCATTTTCAGTCGGATTCGTCAAAAGGGCACCGTGCAGTACGTGAAAATTAAAATAAAAACAAATTTTTGATTCCACTTGGCGGCACTGTGTGTATAACAAAATAATAACATTAAGATGTCTTCAGGTCGGGACGTTTTATTTACAGGTGAAGGTTTGGATTTTTAGGAGCATGTGCAGGGGAGTTATTAAGCATTCATTTATTTGTATTAGGTTCATTTTGTCTTCTTATTATTGATATTTGACTGATTCATTAAAAGCAGACAATTATGTTTTAGGTTAATTTTTTACCTGACATGTTTCGGCGAGTCTTTCGCCTTCTTCAGAGTGTCGCATGATGGTGTCTTGAGCTGATGTTCCATGAGGGTGTGACTTACCTGTCAAAAAAATGAAAAAAATCAGAGCAGTAAAAGAACAAGCACAACATGAACATTACAAATCAGCAATCACTGACCACTGCAAAAGGGAAAACCACATCATGGACCTGGAGAAGGGCAGGGTCATCCGCACAGAAGAGAACAAACAACAGCGCTGGATCAGAGAGGCCATTGAGATCTGCAAGCGAGGCATAAAAACCATGAACAGAGACAAGGGAGCCTTCATCCTCTCTACCACCTGGACCAGCATCTTGGCGGAGTGAACGGACAGCGGGGGGCGTGACTTGCCTTCATTCTTGTGACAGGTAAGTCACGCCCTCATGGAACATCAGCTGATAAAGACGGGTCACAAGACAGCATCATGTGACACTCTGAAGAAGGCGAAAGACTTTCGTATTGTGACATGCTCAAGGCCTAAACACTCATCCGAGCAAATATAAGGTAGATTTTGTTCACTTGCCCGGAGAAAAACATCAACAAAAATAATTTGTATTTGTTTTAACCAGTTGGTGGCACTACCACTGCGATCAAAAATAAGTTGGCAGCCGTCTTCAGGGCCTGAATATCCTCAAATGTGAAAGATTTCCAGAAGATGGATCATCTGAATCATTTTGCAGGAACTTTTGTTGCCACGGAGAATAATCAGAATCTGCGGCACCGTAATAGCCACGCCCTTTGAAGGAAAGTCATAAAAATAGGGATAGAGTAAGATCAATGTCTTGAGTCTTTTCTAGCCAATTTTCAATCGGATTCGTTAAAAGGGCACCGTGCAGTACGTCAAAATGTAAAAATTGATATTGATTGGCGCAAGGTGTATAACTGAATATAAACATATAGATGTCTTCAGGTACCGACTCTTTATGTACATGTGAAGTTTTGGATTTTTAGCAGCATGTGCAGGAGAGTTATTAAGCATTTTGTCCATTGCGGCGAAGGAAATCTTAAGTGAAAACTTTGAAGCCCCGCCCCCGTCATATAGTATTTCGGAAACAAAAAATTTTAGCCCCAGTGTTTGTCCCAGGTCTTAAGATGCTCCAGACAGAACTTTAAGGCAATCAGATGAAGCCTTTAGGATCAGGGTGCAAAAGAATGACCCCTGTAAACATGCAAAAAAGGGCAAAAGTCGGACTTTCAAAAATTCATAACTCACTTCCTGTTCATATTAGACGTTAAAAAATATAAAATTTTTCGCCATGCCCGATGAGACTGCCAAGTTTGGTGAGTTTTTGTGCATGTTTCGGGGGTCAAAAATGCGATCGAACAATCGGAAAAATAATAATAATACTAATTTCTACAAAAACAATAGGGACTTCGCAGCGGTCGCTGCTCAGGCCCTAATAATAATAATAATAATAATAATAATAAAAGTAATAATATTTTCGACAAAAACAATAGGGACCTCGCCGCGGTCGCTGCTCGGGCCCCAATAATAATTTCTACACAAAGTCCATTGTGGTGACCCGCCCCCTTTTAAGTAAATTCAAAATGGCCGACTTCCTGTAAAACCTAGCTCATTGCTCCAAGAGACTTTTTTGTAGGTCTTGGTCTTATACATACAGTGAACCCTCGCTACTTCGCGGTTCACCTTTCGCGGGTTCAGTGCTTCGCGGGTCTAAAAAATATTCGGGGGCATTGTAGTTTCGCCAAGCGGCACGACGGGGCGCTGGAGCGGTTAGACGGCCGGCGTGCGCCGAAGAAGAGCGTGGGCGAAGAGGAGAGTGGACGAAGAAGAGCACGTTCCCCCGGACACGATCGGTGGCGACGTTTCGCGCGGTTCGGACCGTACCAGAGCTCCGGCCGGCGTGTGTGGCAGTTAAGCCGTAGAGGAGCACCTTCCCCGGGCACGGGCGGTGCCAAGCGGCCCCTAAGTTTAACCGAATGGAAGCTCCGGAGGAGGAGGGCATGTTCGCGTCACAGTAAGCCGAAGAGGAGCACCTTCCTCGGGCACGGGCGGTTCCAAGCGGCCCCTAAGTTTAACCGAATGGAAGCTCCGGAGGAGGAGGGCATGCTCGCGTCACAGTAAGCCGAAGAGGAGCACCTTCCCCGGGCACGGGCGGTTCCAAGCGGCCCCTAAGTTTAACCGAATGGAAGCTCCGGAGGAGGAGGGCATGCTCGCGTCACAGTAAGCCGAAGAGGAGCACCTTCCCCGGGCACGGCGGTGCCAAGCGGCCCCTAAGTTTAACCGAATGGAAGCTCCGGGGGAGGAGGGCGGGCGTGTGTCACAGTTAAGCCGAATTGGAGCACCTCTTCTGCCCGGGCACGAGCGGAGCGCGAGGCTGTCAGTTATGAATGAATAAATGAATAAATAAATAAAGAATGCTACCTTTCATTTCACAGGGCACACCGGACGGCGTACCAGCAGGTAAAAGTCGGAGTAATTAAATAAATACAAAAAGAATGGCTGGGGAATAAAAAAATAATACGTTTTAATAATAATTTGTTTTTTTTGTTATAACATGAATTTCACTCTCTCTCTCCCCGTATATATATATATATATATATATATATATATATATATATATATATATATATATATATATATATATATATATATATATATATATATATATATTTATTATATATATTGTATATTTTTTTTAAGCATTTTTGAAGGTGCGCCGCTACTTCGCGGATTTTCAGTTTTCGCGGGTGGTCTCGGTCCCCATTAACCGCGATAACCGAGGGTTCACTGTACTCCATAAAATTTACAAAAAGCGAGGTGAAACACTCAACCAGAGCTGCTTTTTTTTAACATTTCTCGAGGGCCATGGCGAGCCATTTCAAAAAAGCTGCACAACTAACGTATAAAATATTGATAAATTTGCTCGGCCTGATGTGTGTGTAAAGTTTTACGAGTTGTCGTTCATATTTAGAACCTCATAATCAGCTTTGTTTTATTGCCGAACAGTGCAATGCCACTCCCACAACTTTTCACGAAAAAGGACGAATTTCGTATTGTGACATCCTCATGGCCGAAACAGTCATCCGAGCATATATGAGGGCGACCTTGTTGAGTTGCACGGAGAAAAACATCCAAGAAAATAACTTGTATTAGCTTTTACCAGTTGGTGGCGCTACTACTACGATGTAAAATAAGTTGGTAGATGTCTTCAGGGCTGAAGTATCCTCAAATGTGTACAACTTCGAGAAGATAGGATCATCTGAGTCATGTTGCCGGAGCTTTTGTTGCCACAGAGTACAATCGGACTTTTCAGCACCTTAATAGCCACGCCTTTTGCCAAAACGTCACAAAATTCGGCAGAGAGTAAGATCATTGTCTTGAGTCTTTTCTGACTAATTTTCAGTCGGATTCGTCAAAAGGGCACCGTGCAGTACGTGAAAATTAAAATAAAAACACATTTTTGATTCCACTTGGCGGCACTGTGTGTATAACAAAATAATAACATTAAGATGTCTTCAGGTCGGGACGTTTTATTTACAGGTGAAGGTTTGGATTTTTAGGAGCATGTGCAGGGGAGTTATTAAGCATTCATTTATTTGTATTAGGTTCATTTTGTCTTCTTATTATTGATATTTGACTGATTCATTAAAAGCAGACAATTATGTTTTAGGTTAATTTTTTACCTGACATGTTTCGGCGAGTCTTTCGCCTTCTTCAGAGTGTCGCATGATGGTGTCTTGAGCTGATGTTCCATGAGGGTGTGACTTACCTGTCAAAAAAATGAAAAAATCAGAGCAGTAAAAGAACAAGCACAACATGAACATTACAAATCAGCAATCACTGACCACTGCAAAAGGGAAAACCACATCATGGACCGGGAGAAGGGCAGGGTCATCCGCACAGAAGAGAACAAACAACAGCGCTGGATCAGAGAGGCCATTGAGATCTGCAAGCGAGGCATAAAAACCATGAACAGAGACAAGGGAGCCTTCATCCTCTCTACCACCTGGACCAGCATCTTGGCGGAGTGAACGGACAGCGGGGGGCGTGACTTGCCTTCATTCTTGTGACAGGTAAGTCACGCCCTCATGGAACATCAACTGATAAAGACGGGTCACAAGACACCATCATGTGACACTCTGAAGAAGGCGAAAGACTTTCGTATTGTGACATGCTCAAGGCCTAAACACTCATCCGAGCAAATATAAGGTAGATTTTGTTAACCTGCCCGGAGAAAAACATCAACGAAAATAATTTGTATTTGTTTTAACCAGTTGGTGGCGCTACCACTGCGATCAAAAATAAGTTGGCAGCCGTCTTCAGGGCCTGAATATCCTCAAATGTGAAAGATTTCCAGAAGATGGATCATCTGAATCATTTTGCAGGAACTTTTGTTGCCACGGAGAATAATCAGAATCTGCGGCACCGTAATAGCCACGCCCTTTGAAGGAAAGTCATAAAAATAGGGATAGAGTAAGATCAATGTCTTGAGTCTTTTCTAGCCAATTTTCAATCGGATTCGTTAAAAGGGCACCGTGCAGTACGTCAAAATGTAAAAATTTATATTGATTGGCGCAAGGTGTATAACTGAATATAAACATATAGATGTCTTCAGGTACCGACTCTTTATGTACATGTGAAGTTTTGGATTTTTAGCAGCACGTGCAGGAGAGTTATTAAGCATTTTGTCCATTGCGGCGAAGGAAATCTTAAGTGAAAACTTTGAAGCCCCGCCCCCGTCATATAGTATTTCGGAAACAAAAAATTTTAGCCCCAGTGTTTGTCCCAGGTCTTAAGATGCTCCAGACAGAACTTTAAGGCAATCAGATGAAGCCTTTAGGATCAGGGTGCAAAAGAATGACCCCTGTAAACATGCAAAAAAGGGCAAAAGTCGGACTTTCAAAAATTCATAACTCACTTCCTGTTCATATTAGACGTTAAAATATCAAATTTTTCGCCATGCCCGATGAGACTGCCAAGTTTGGTGAGTTTTTGTGCATGTTTCGGGGGTCAAAAATGCGATCGAACAATCGGAAAAATAATAATAATAATAATTTCTACAAAAACAATAGGGACTTCGCAGCGGTCGCTGCTCAGGCCCTAATAATAATAATAATAATATTATTAATAATAAAAGTAATAATATTTTCTACAAAAACAATAGGGACCTCGCAGCCGTCGCAGCTCGGGCCCTAATAACAATTTCTAGAAAAACAATAGGGACCTCGCAGCGGTCACTGCTCGGGCCCTAATAATAATAATAAAAATAATAATAATTTCCACAAAAACAATGGGGACCTCGTAGCGGTCGCTGCTCGGGCCCTAATAATAATTTCTACAAAAACAATAGGGACCTCGCCGCCGTCGCTGCTCGGGCCCCAATAATAATTTCTACACAAAGTCCATTGTGGTGACCCGCCCCCTTTTAAGGAAATTAAAAATGGCCGACTTCCTGTAAAACCTAGCTCATTGCTCCAAGAGACTTTTTTGTAGGTCTTGGTCTTATACATACAGTGAACCCTCGCTACTTCGCGGTTCACCTTTCGCGGGTTCAGTGCTTCGCGGGTCTAAAAAATATTCGGGGGCATTGTAGTTTCGCCGAGCGGCACGACGGGGCGCTGGAGCGGTTAGACGGCCGGCGTGCGCCGAAGAAGAGCGTGGGCGAAGAGGAGAGTGGACGAAGAAGAGCACGTTCCCCCGGACACGATCGGTGGCGACGTTTCGCGCGGTTTGGACCGTACCAGAGCTCCGGCCGGCGTGCGTGGCAGTTAAGCCGTAGAGGAACACCTTCCCCGGGCACGGGCGGTGCCAAGCGGCCCCTAAGTTTAACCGAATGGAAGCTCCGGAGGAGGAGGGCATGCTCGCGTCACAGTAAGCCGAAGAGGAGCACCTTCCACGGGCACGGGCGGTTCCAAGCGGCCCCTAAGTTTAACCGAATGGAAGCTCCGGAGGAGGAGGGGATGCTCGCGTCACAGTAAGCCGAAGAGGAGCACCTTCCCCGGGCACGGGCGGTTTCAAGCGGCCCCTAAGTTTAACTGAATGGAAGCTCCGGAGGAGGAGGGCATGCTCGCGTCACAGTAAGCCGAAGAGGAGCACCTTCCCCGGGCACGGGCGGTGCCAAGCGGCCCCTAAGTTTAACCGAATGGAAGTTCCGGGGGAGGAGGGCGGGCGTGTGTCACAGTTAAGCCGAATTGGAGCACCTCTTCCGCCCGGGCACGAGCGGAGCGCGAGGCTGTCAGTTATGAATGAATAAATGAATAAATAAATAAAGAATGCCACCTTTCATTTCACAGGGTACACCGGACGGCGTACCAGCAGGTAAAAGTCGGAGTAATTAAATAAATACAAAAAGAATGGCTGGGGAATTAAAAAATAATATGTTTTAATAATAATTTGTTTTTTTTGTTATAACATGAATTTCACTCTCTCTCTCCCCGTATATATATATATATATATATATATATATATATATATATATATATATATATATTTATATATTTATTATATATATTGTATTTTTTTTAAGCATTTTTGAAGGTGTGCCGCTACTTCGCGGATTTTCAGTTTTCGCGGGTGGTCTCGGTCCCCATTAACCGCGATAACCGAGGGTTCACTGTACTCCATAAAATTTACAAAAGGCGAGGTGAAACACTCAACCAGGGTTGCTTTTTTGAACATTTCTCGAGGGCCATGGCGAGCCATTTCAAAAAAGCTGCACAACTAACGTATAAAATATTGATAAATTTGCTCGGCCTGATGTGTGTGTAAAGTTTCACGAGTTGTCGTTCATATTTACAACCTCATAATCAGCGTTGTTTTATTGCCGAACAGTGCAATGCCACTCCCACAACCTTTCACGAAAAAGGACGAATTTCGTATTGTGACATCCTCATGGCCGAAACAGTAATCCGAGCATATATGAGGGCGACCTTGTTGAGTTGCACGGAGAAAAACATCCAAGAAAATAACTTGTATTAGCTTTTACCAGTTGGTGGCGCTACTACTACGATGAAAAATAAGTTGGTAGAAGTCTTCAGGGCTGAAGTATCCTCAAATGTGTACAACTTCGAGAAGATAGGATCATCTGAGTCATGTTGCCGGAGCTTTTGTTGTCACAAAGTACAATCGGACTTTTCAGCACCGTAATAGCCACGCCTTTTGCCAAAACGTCACAAAATTCGGCAGAGAGTAAGATCATTGTCTTGAGTCTTTTCTGACTAATTTTCAGTCGGATTCGTCAGAAGGGCACCGTGCAGTACGTGAAAATTTAAATAAAAACAAATTTTTGATTCCACTTGGCGGCGCTGTGTGTAAAACAAAATAATAACATTAAGATGTCTTCAGGTCGGGACGTTTTATTTACAGGTGAAGGTTTGGATTTTTAGGAGCATGTGCAGGGGAGTTATTAAGCATTCATTTATTTGTATTAGGTTCATTTTGTCTTCTTATTATTGATATTTGACTGATTCATTAAAAGCAGACATTTATGTTTTAGGTTAATTTTTTACCTGACATGTTTCAGCGAGTCTTTCGCCTTCTTCAGAGTGTCGCATGATGGTGTCTTGAGACCAGTCTTTATCAGCTGATGTTCCATGAGGGTGTGACTTACCTGTCAAAAAAATTAAAAAATCAGAGCAGTAAAAGAACAAGCACAACATGAACATTACAAATCAGCAATCACTGACCACTGCAAAAGGGAAAACCACATCATGGACCGGGAGAAGGGCAGGGTCATCCGCACAGAAGAGAACAAACTACAGCGCTGGATCAGAGAGGCCATTGAGATCTGCAAGCGAGGCATAAAAACCATGAACAGAGACAAGGGAGCCTTCATCCTCTCTACCACCTGGAGCAGCGTCTTGGCGGAGTGAATGGACAGCGGGGGGCGTGACTTGCCTTCATTCTTGTGACAGGTAAGGCACGCCTTCATGGAACATCAGCTGATAAAGACAGGTCACAAGACACCATCACAGGGTTCGAAGTTAACTTTAAAAACTGCTTGCCCATAGGGCAAGTGCCACTAAAATTTGCCTTGCCCGAGTGGCCAAATTACTTGCCCAACTTGGGCAAGTGACAATTTTTTTTCTCTTGCCCTGAGTGACTTTTTGTATGACAAAGTGTCTAATTACAAATTGCATGAATTTTTTGTTCGGACAGTTCCCGCCTAGAAAGAATTAAAAATACGTTACAATCATAAGGGTTGCTTATAGAAAAATGTATCATGTATTAACACATTAATTAGGTGTCTGCTGACCCAGGATTATGTTATTGTTATGTTATGTTATATATGAAAGAGAATGTGGAATGACACTGAACGATGGAAGGTGGAAGGATGTGGAAAGATTGTGAATGACATTGAATGATTTGGAATGACACTGAAAGATTTTGAATAATACTGAATGACACTGAATGAAGTAAAACTTTCTGGGAACGGGCCAATTCAAGATAGCTGCCGCACTGTGGGGGAGGCTTTGGTACCAAATTTGGAAAGAGACCCAAACGGTTGGGTCCATTTTATATCAGTGTGGGGGTGAAACGTTGGTCTCGGCGGAGCTGTCTGAATATTGGAGAAGTTAGAAGACAAAGTAAAACAGAACAATTAAAATCACTCTTCAAATACATATTGTTTGGTGGGCAGAGCATGATTTACAGCTCACCATTTTATTGCATGCACCAAGCATGTTATACATTTTTCTGTCCATGGGATGGCGTAGTCAAGAAAAATGAAGCATCTCGAAGCCCATTCGTGTGTGAAGTATTTCCCTGCAGGGCTTGGCTGCTTTATGGGGCTTCATTTTGCCATCACTAGTTTTAGATAGTTTTAATTTTTGAAAGAGCATTTTTGTTTTAGTATTAAGGTAGGCCAGAAATGGAATGAAATGCAGAGATAGAAATGACACAGGAAAAATTTGGCTAGAAGGGCTATAATTTTCATTAAAGCAGAGAAGAAAATAGAAACTACAAAAAACATTGATGTGTACTTGTCCACTTTAAGGTAGAACTGGTTGAAGTGAAATGAGTCACAAGATTGGAAAAATAGGAAATAAAATAGAATTAACATGTTCATTTTTGTGATAAGAAATTTGTGATTAGGTGAAAAGGGGAAAAAAAAGAGAATTACAGGCTTTTCAAATAAAACAACCTAATTTAAATTGGCCAACTTGTAAAATGGAAAAGAAAATTCTAAATTATGCACAGAAAGCATGAACGTGTTGGGCAGAAGGAAGGAAAAAGAAAAGAAAGAAAGGAGGAAGCAGTAAGTCTTGTTACAAAACATTAACTTTTCAGGACGAGATGTGGTAGCAATGGAGGATCACGTGACGTAAAAAGTCAAACATAAAAGTGTGTGTAGAAGGAGTTCTACATCAACATGCGTTTTACTCATTAGGCCGTGATACACTGGCAAAATTGGACTTCAATAGAATTAATAAGCACGGGCGAATTCAAACAAACGTCAAAACTTTAAAGGGGCGCATTGTCAGTGATAAGAAAGAGAAAAGATATTGCCAGACCACTTTTCTGTAAAAACTTTCCTTGGGACGCCTCGGTGACCCCAATTAAATCCCTGACCCTTCATAGATAAAGTTGAGGCCCGGTGCCTCTCAGGGCTGTAATTTATGTGGCAGAGAAAGGTCCAACAAGCCTTGGTAATCTTTAAAACAGTATCGTCATGGCCATGGAATGGGTTGTGTATGTTGGAACTTGTGAAGATACACTACAAGATTGTATCGACAAAGCATCTTAACGCACTACCAAATTATTATAAGCCATTTGAGCAAAACAGTGACTGCAAAAAATGACTTCATTAGCCTGGGTTACTGCAGGAACCAGGGCAAAATGAATTCATTTGCATATTTAGTCACAACAATTTGGATTTCGTGGCAGAGAACCACTTAGAGTGTGATTAAGAGCTTTCACTGCTGCTTTAAGGAATCAAAAAATTACATTCTTTTCCCACCACATTCACATTGCACGCCGGCCTAATTGTCACAGGGACACATTATACTGATAAGTTGCGGTGCATTTCAGCCCAGCGTCATTTTTTCCCCGCATCATCTAGGAGGCGCCACACGACTGTGGAGCCGTCCAAATTATCACCAAACCGCGACTTGACCTTCCTCCCGACTGGAGGAACTCAGACTTGTAACACAGACCAGGTGCGCATTCCAGACTGATAAGAAGTAAAAGTGTTTGAGAACCAAGGTCGCAGCCTGAAATCAAACTGACTTTTATGCGATGGGAGTACTAACATTGTGATACCAACGGATAAGAGATTGTTAGGATAAGCAGGAAGAGCGTAGGCGGGTGTGAGCTAATTAAAATTTGGGGTTTCCCATCTTGTATGAGTTGTATGGTTACAATGTGGACTGACAGTCAAGATAAATGTTCATGCGTTCTGTCGACATTGGGCTTTAAAAACCACAACAGGAAAAGAAAAGTTGTGCATAAAGCACGTCTAAAATAGTTATTTGTGAACGCAAAATTCACTTAACAGAAAATGACACAATTACAATTGGAAACTGCCTCGCCTTTATATCGACACAGCGCAGCTAAAAGGGAAAATGAACACACCCCCACACGCACACACACGCAGAAAATCAACTTGACAATTTGATCCCACGCCAGGGAAAAAGGTACCAGTAATTGAACGCACACATTGGGAGAACAAAGGTGCAAACATTGCTGAGGACAGGATCAGCAAATTGGCAGATGGCAAATCCTGGCTGCCTAATTCATTGATTGGAAAAGTAATAAGAGTGACACAAGAGCATAACTATGTGTCAAGAGAGGGGTAGTATGATATGAAATTGTTCCCACATACAGACTTTTCAACAAAAAACTTTTTTTTAGACAGTGTTATTTGTTTGAGATGCAATATTGTTTGGTTGTAATTCATATGTTTTCAAAATGGATTAAGTTGTTTCCGACAACATATGTTGATGCTAAAACAGTTGGAAAAAGTGTTGTGTAATCAAATTGTCAGGTTCAATCACCTAAGCATTCACTGAACATAGGCTAAATGAATGGAAGGAAGACAAGAGTTGATCTTTTACTCGCGAGGAGAACGAACGGAGGTGTGCTCAGTTACATCTCCAAATTCGTTCTGGAGCACACTCCGCCGAGCCCTCTATTTTATTAGGGAAGTCCCTAACAATACAATGTATTTGCACTAAGGGATGAAGGGGGGAGCACCAGCAGGAACATGTAAACATCTCAGACACAAGAGGAAAGACAGACATCAATGGCAGTCATCCACTGATTGAAAAGGCAGATATGCCCTTTTAGTGCTCTGGTACTAAAGTCTCAGTCCTTTTGTTTCAGAGGTGTGTCTCAGCACACCTCCTTTGATGTTGCAGACGTTGATCCAGTCTTCAGGCATCCGCTTCTCTGTGAAGTCTTCTCATCCATATGGTCAAACATGGGTCACGCTGTGGAACAATTCTTTTGCAATACTAATAGAGTAAAATATGGGATAAAATACATCTTCAACCTAACACAAATTATCCTGACATTTGGAATTTCAAGAAGTGATTTGAAGTGAAAATTATGCATTTTGTGAATGATGTTGTAACAAGTGGGACAGTTGTTGCAAAATTGACTCAAAGCGTCATTGTGCATACAGTCTGCAGGACTTGTGGAACGCACTAATGGGACTGTTAAGGGCAGACTTATCAAGACAATGAGGGAAAAAAAGGAGACAATGACCAGACTGTGTTTCAATCACAACAATGAGGATAGTGCCAGCCGAAGTTAGGACACTATCCCCTATCGACTCTCAGGTTCATCAGAACCACCAGCGACTGGCACATCAGTCCCAGTCCACATGGGAAACATGTTTTGACCAAAAAGAAAAAAAAAAAAAAGACGCAATTACTGGTCAGTGTGTTCTGATCCACAGAGAAATCACGTCCGTGTGGGAGACCAACTCTTCTTCAAGGTGCTGAAACGACTTCGTTGGGACAAGTGAATGCTGAGATGGCCCTCGCCAGATGATTGCAGTGACCCCGACGGCAGCAAAGGTCGCGGGGCGTGGCAGCTGGATCCACCAGTTGCAGTACAAGCTTCTCCGGTTTCCAGCTAAAGGCCGAGCAACGCGAATCCCTCGAACAGGAGCCCACCTGAGTCACAATATCGGACCACATGCACATCGGAACCGCACAACCAGCCACAGATACGAATGTTGAAGCCACAGAACAAAAAGATTAGATATTGTTTGGAAATTAATTACGTACATAAAGAATTTTAGCCTTGATTGGAGAACATTACTGCATTTACATTTTTAATAAAATGAAACAATTATTGATGTTATGACCACTACGAAGAATTTGAAAGACAATATATCGGGATAATTATGGTTTTCATTTTTGTTATGTGTAGTCTGTTCATGTTGCATTATTCTTATGACAAAGATGATTATTAACTGCATGTTTGTTGCCCAAATGTACCATTACAACCTGATTGATGTTGAGAATGACGAATTCGAACTGGACAATGACAAACTCGAACTGGACACTGAAACCTAAATAACACATGGACCCTTTTGCCCCTGCCCCCACACATGCACACACATACACCACACACGAAGATCCGGGAGGTAAAGACGGCTGTCCCCTCCTACAACGAGGCAAGGGCCTCCATCAAGTCGCCGCAGAGACAAGCTCTGCGTGGAGACAAACTCTGCGTGGAGACAGTTTTGTTATTTTTCACTAGGTATATTGAAGTTTTTTTATGTTTTATTCCCAAGTGACCAACATACCATGAGAATCTCGTTCCACGCCGGAAGGGAGGAGGGGAATTTTGTCCCTACTGAGGGTTTTCGCCCCTCCACGGATGACCACACTGTTGTATGATTTCATTATGATGATCTGTCTTAAAGCCGTAAGGACATGATTTAAACCCACAAACGGGTGAATGTGAGATGGGATGAGGATATGTAAATAGTTTGTGTATTTCTAATCATGTTTTTATACACTATTTGTATCAGTTATAATTGCGCACACACACAGACACTCACATTATTGCTTTAGCACACACGCGCACAACTGGAACACACGCACACACTTTAGTTTCGAATTCCTGACTGACTACTGTGGTTGATTGCTTCCTGCCTGCCTGCTAGAATTTCAGACAGACCTCCATTGTCTGCTTAGGTTGCTGATAAAAGACCGAACGGGTGGTAGAGAGTGAGAGAGAGTGCGCGAGATTGAACTGGCAAGACGCCTGCTTCACCTCCTGACTTCCTCTCCCATTCGCGAATGGTCAAAAACAAAACTCTAACTGGTTTGGTCTGGATTTATGCCACCTTCAGTCTAAAAATGGCGTCAGGACGTTTTAAACCTGACAGTTGCCTTGAGATCTCCGAGCTCGAACTGCCCTATTCCCACCTTGATCACAAGCTCCCATGAACCACTTGGACAGGGTTGCCTGTGTCCTTCTCGTTGATGTCCTTTGTGGCTCCATTCCTTTTCAGTGCTCCTAAAACAAAAAAGACAAGAAGCCAACTTAGTAAAGCTATTTAATGATTGTGAAACCTTATGGGACATGCTGAAATGTCTTCACACCACAATCCCTTAAAAAAAAAATATATTACCGTATAGAACATCAGAAAAAGGCAGGTCTCGGCGCTTGTTCTTGCTACGATGTCCAAAGAGATTGTACTTCAGAGACAGAGGATTTGTCATGATGAACGCCATCATTGTTCTGACACTATCGTCCAATCCACCAATACCTGCAACCATTATAACATGGGTGTCACTCGATCCAGATAATCATCACACACTTAAAAATATTTTGGCAGTTAAACTGGGTATGATAAACGTCACAGGAAAGGAATTGTCGATTAAGTGAACAGCTTCGGTAACGCCATATACACTCAAAGGGCAAGAGCCCAACATTCTACCAAAATGATTATGATTAGGGAGGTAACGATTCACTCAAGCCCCGATTCGATTTTTGATTTTCAGTTCCCGATTTCGATTCGATATTTTAATTGTTTTAAGTTGCTGCCACGTTTGTCTCTGTGCGCTCGTGTGATGCTGCAGCGATCCACAAACAAAATATGTCTATACGTCTTGTGCATTTTGAATGGAACCAAAAAACAATACACGATGCCAAATTGTACTATTATTATGAAACTGCCTATGAGTAGTAAAAGAAATACTTGTAAAAATATTTCACATTTTTAGAGCCCCAATACATTCTTTTAAATATAGAAGGGACTGAAATCATGTGAAAATTGAGTCTTTTTCTCAGTTTCCGACTTGGGGTGAACACATTCGGCTTATCATAGTTGCAGTTGACCATCTTGAACTCTGAAGTCTTTCAACTCGGCCTTCCGAATCAGGGTTTTAGAGGTGGGGCTATTTAGTGATACAGTAGGATGGTTTGATCTCTGTAGCTCCAGAATCAGGAATGTACTGGGACTGGGGTTCCTACTTGGGTTTAGGGTACCTAATTTTATATTTCAAGAAATTAAATAATTATTTATAATTTTGAAGATAATACATTAAAATTTCATCATTTTCATACCTGCATTAGATCCTGCAGTAGACTCACAGACTCAACACGTTGGACGTACTCAAGGACCTTCTGCAGCGCCTCTCTTGGTTAGGAAGCTTTTTCTCTGTGACAATCCATGGGGAGGTGTAGATGGTACTTCGTCATCACAGGCTTCAGACTCGTCACTTGAGAAAACATCCCTGCAATGGATGCATAGACACTTGGGCATGAATGTCATTTAACAACAAAAGCTAGAACAAAAAGCTTTGCATTTAAAAGAATACATCTGTGATGGGGAAGCCAGGTTAAAGTGTTAATTTTATAATTATGTAATTAGCTGCAGGTTAGTCTAGTGAAGGTGTAATCACTTCTATTTTGGAGCATAGCTTTTGCTCTGTCCAATCATTGCCTCACCTGCTGAAACCCACATTCGGGTATTTTACAAACCAAAAACTTAAATACCTGTACAGCTCTCATTTTTAACTTATTTTCTCTAACCTTTACCCACAAAATTTGAATATTCAAAATAAAAGTACACAAAGAAGTCACAATTTTTCCACATTAGTTACTTACGTAGTTCCTCTCAAATGCAGCTCAACACTGCATTGAATTAGAGCTTGATAAGCCTACACACAAAACATACAAAGCACATTGTGGCATGATTCTGAATGAGCCAATCTAGCATTTCAACATCTGTTCAACTGTTGGAATTTTAACTATTATCTGACTCTATTAACCAACATTCATCCAACAATTATGCGCGCTCGTTTTGGACACTGCATTGAATTAGAGCTTGATAAACCCACACACAAAACATACAAAGCACATTGTGGCATGATTCTGAATGAGCCAATCTAGCATTTCAATATCTGTTCAACTTTCATCTTGAATTTCTATTATTTAAATAACAGGCAACATTCAACAGTTAATATGTTTTGCTTTACTTACCCAAATCAAACACATCACAAAAAAGCCTTAAATGAGCTAGTGGAGTAGATTGTATTAATTTGAGTGAAAGCTTAAGTCTTTTGGAGAATTTTGGAGAGAGATCGAGGGACACTGTGTTTAGCGTCGTAGGCCCAATGCTAACAATATGTAGCTCGTTGTAAAGGTCCTCATAAAAATAAATAAAACACACAACGCTTATCAGTATTATTAAAAGGGTGATTATAATGTACTTAAGTTTTCCCCAAAATAATTCGAGTACGTACGTTGTTGATATACCCTCTGTGTTCTCGTCACTTATCATTTTAGCATACTGTGTTTTAGCTAACGCACCAAGCAGTTTTCCAACACAGGCAACCTTGAAAAATTACAAAACACATTGTAAAGTAAGTCTAAAAAATGAGAGCCAGACATTTACCCAAGATTAATTAATTAATTCAATTATCGTTCGGGACTCACCGTGCTTTCAGCTCTTCTGCCGCACCTCAAAGACCGCGTAGCTTGCATTCGCTCCTTTTCTCACAGTTTGAATATGCTGCCTTCAAAAGAATCTGTAATTTTGACAACTCCAACTTGAATCTACAAAAATCAAGCAATAAGGTAGAAATAACTTCAAATATACTTTGAATAAAGATCTTTCACAGCATACAGAATTAATAAAATAACATTAATTAATAATGTTGATTTTGTTTATTTAAAAAAAAGTAACTGTGTTGACTGTTGGATGTGGCTGACAATGCTGGACCTGCCTTGTCAAATAGTTCATAGATGACAATCTTAGCTGTCTGGTATATTATAAAATGTTATCTTGTCCCTTAAGGGTTATTAAGTCACAGTTGGGGGTACATGTAAATTCACAAAATATAACGTCCAGCCTTGTTAAATTTAGCATAGATAAATACATGAATTTAATTTTAATTTTAATAAATCAATCAATCCTCTGTACTGCTTCTTGTCCTCACAAGGGTCCCCGGGAGTGCTGGAGCCTATCCCAGCTGTCTTCGGGCAGTCGACAGGGTACACCCTGAACTGGTTGCCAGTCAATCGCAGGGCACACAGAGACAAGCAACCATCCGCTCTCACACTCAGACCTTGGACCAGTGACCAATCAACCTATCATGGATGTTTTTGGAAAGTGGGAGGAAACCGGCGAAAACCCTAGCAGGCACAGGGAGAACCTTGCACTTCTGTACTGTGATGCGGACTTGCTAACCAGTCCGCCACCGTGCCGCTTGTTCTAAAGAGTCCCAGAAAATAAAAACACCCGTCCCTTAGTCAAAAGCGGAAAAAGTCCAACAACAACCCGACCATAATTTGCATTGTTCCATAAGTTAAATCAATGTCAAATCTAATAAAAGCTGACTTCTGGTCCTCAAAAATCCTACACTTATTTTAGTCCTTTCACAATCTCGCAGCATAGGCTCCATGGCCATGTCTCTATCGTTTTGGCATCCATTGAATAGTTCTACTGAGAATAGTCTTCAGGGTGGTTACTATTAGCATAGCATGCATTAAATATCAAAAAGGCTCCAGAACAAATTTTCAAACCCATGCCCGCTTAGCTCATCTATAACCCATACAGGACCCAGACATGGTTGACCAGCTCTAACCTATGCCCACTTATCCCACACATAACCCAAACAGGACCGATAAATGGTGACCACTTCTAACCCATGCCCACTTAGCCCACACATAACCCAAATAGGACCCAGACATGGTTGACCAGCTCTAACCCATGCCCACTTGGCCCATATACAGCCCATATGAGACCCTCACATGGTTGACCAGTTCTAACCCATGCCCACTTAGCCCACACATAACCCAAATAGGACCTATAAATGGTTTCAGTAGTAGATTCAGTAGTTTTTATCATTACAGCATTTTCCCCTCTGTATAATGGACAGACATTAGGAGTGTTTCCTTACACTTAGATACGTTTATACTGTGTATATTTGCATGCTTTTTATGAATGTCTGCTGCTAATGTTATACATTAACGGCTACATTACGCCGCCGACTCTGTGTGAGCTATATCTTTGCTGCTGTAACACCTCAAATTTCCCCATTGTGGGACTAATAAAGGACATCTTTATCTTTATCTTTACCAGTTCTAACCCATGCCCACTTAGCCCATACACAACCCGTATTGCACCCACAACATTTGCCCAGTTTAAGCCCATGCCCACCAATCCCAGATGGCGCCCACATGGAACCCTGTACCATTGCCCACTTCTAGCCCATTCCCACTTGGTACCCAGGAATCCCGCATTTACCCCATTTGGGGCCCAGTTGGACATGTTGGCTGGGTACAGTACTTTTATTCTTGCAGTATTTTTATCATTGCAGTATTTTCAATCATTCAGTATTTTTTTTTATCATTGCAGCATTTTTATTTATTTCCCCTCTGAACCATAGACAGGCATTAGGAGTGTTTCCTTACACTTGTATATGTTGTGGGCTGTAAGTGTGTATATACATGGGGATCTGTGTATATACGTATATACTGTGTATATTTGCATGCTTTTTATGAATGCCTGCTGCCAATGTTATACATTAACGGCTACATTACGTCGGTGCCACTGTGTGATGTATATCTTTGCTGCTGTAACACTGCAAATGTCCCCGTTATTGGACAATTAAAAGACATCTTTATCTTTAGAAATTGAAGATTCACTTGCGAGGCCATTTTCAACACGGACCTTTCAAGAGAAGCTATATCGTCCAACACTCGGTCAGTGCTGTCTAAGTGCTTTTCTGTATATTGTTTGTCCACCCGTGGTGTCATAAATTATGGTATTATGAGGGGGATTTATTCAAGTAGGACTAAGTAGGACTTCATTGAAGGCCCAGGTGTGAAATGCATGGCCCTCCACTGGTTCAAATAATATCTAAAACTAAATTACCAGTTACATGTGCAATTTCAATATTCAACAATTATCTCAACAAAAAAGGACAATCTGAATTTTTTTTAAATGCACAATAAAACAGAAAAGCCATTTCCGGGTATTTTACAATTCAGTCTTCATTGGGGAAAAAACATTCAACAATTTGCTTTTCTTATTTAATACATAGTTCAGCACAGCAGGTGGCGGACAAGCACCTTAAAACGTCATTCGCCTACACAAGGAAGAAGAACATGCCCGAGGCGCTCCCGTGTCCTCGTCTTTCGGTCAACCTGAGAATAATGTTCTTGAGGATTAAAGTTTATAAATGTAAGTATGATGTGATTTTTTATTTTATTTTATGTTGTTGAACAGTGTTTTTGTTTATTTTATAATTTCGTCATTAAAAGGCTGTGGCGGTTGGAGAGTCAGCTTCGTGTTAGGGCGTGTTAAAGATCCCGATACCCACACTACACCCTCATTGAAGTATATACGAGTAAAATTATTCGAGCGCGCAGCCAAAGTATATTGTCCACAATTATTTGCGGACTTAACCAAAATCCCATTGAACTGGCGATGTTCGGTGGAATTCTTGTGCCCATGCTGAAAAAAATTCTCTTCAAATGTACATATCAAATTATGACATTATGATAAACAGTTGCATGTGTGCAATTTCGGTCACTCTTTTAAAGTCACCTACGTGTTTTGTCCGAGTGCAGCTAGCGTACTTAGCGACCTTGTGTGCATGCGCCGCAGATTGTGAGAGCGCCTCAAATAGTACAAATGAAGCTATAGCTTGTTCCGGTGGGTCCCAAGCCAGGGTTTTTTCTTAACTACCACATTACTTAAGTTTTAATATCACTCTCAACGTCAAAATTGTTACAAATAAATACATAATGATAACGTGCCGCCAAGCTCGATGACATAGGAGGCGGAAGTTGGTGTCGTCACACGCATTGTCCCAATTTTGCAATATCGGTACGCTTGGAACCTGTGCTCTGCAACACCCCATGTACACGTCAACGAGGAACGTATGGTGTAGAGTGTTTATTGCGATTGGGCCATTCTTTGTCACGGTCTTCTCTCTGACAAATTGGCATATTTAGCAGCCAAAATATAATGAGCCGTTGCTGTGATAGTAGTTGCAGCCCAAGGTTATTTTAGTAAACGAAAATGAACTCAAAACTTGAATAGAAAAAAATAAAATTCGATAATGAAAAAAATACAGTGAACCCTCGGTTATCGCGGTTAATGGGGACCGAGACCACCCGCGAAAACTGAAAATCCGCGAAGTAGCGGCGCACCTTCAAAAATGCTTAAAAAAAAAAAGTGCGAAGTAGTGGTGCACCTTCAAAAATGCTTAAAAAAATAATAATAATAAATATGTATATATATATATATATATATGGATATATATATATATATACACGGGTAGAGAGAGAGAGAGTGAAATTCATGCTATAACAAAAAAAAAAAAATTATTATTAAAACTTATTATTTTTTTATTCCCCAGCCATTATTTTTGTATTTATTCAATTACTTCTTTTTGTATGAAAGGTGGCATTCTTCATTTATTTTTTTTATTCATTTATTCATTCATAACTGACAGCCTCGCGCTCCGCTCGTGCTCGGGCGGAAGAGGTGCTCCTCTTCGGCTTAATTGTCATGCACCTGCTCCCCCGAAGCGTGTCTCCGTTCGGTTGAACTCGGTTTCATTTCGCCCCGCCCGTGCCCGGGGAAGGTGCTTCTCTTCGGCTTAACTGTGACGCGAGCATGCCCTCCTCCTCCGGAGCTTCCATTCGGTTAAACTTAGGGGCCGCTTGACACCGCCCGTGCCCGGGGAAGGTGCTCCTCTTCGGCTTAACTGCCACGCACGCCGGCCGGCCTCCTCCGGAGCTCTCGTACGCTCCCGAACAGAGCGAAATGTCGCCCCGCTAGTGCCCGGGCGGAAGTTGTTCCTCTTCGGCTTAACTGCCACGCACGCTGGCCGGAGCTCTGGTACGGTCCGAACCGCGCGAAACGTCGCCCCAAATCGTGCCCGGGGGAACGTGCTCTTCTTCGTCCACTCTCCTCTTCGCCCACGCTCTTCTTCGGCGCATGCCGGCCGTCTTACAGCTCCAGCGCCCCGTCGTGCCGCTCGGCGAAACTACAATGCCCCCAAATATTTTTTAGACCCGCGAAGCACTGAACCCGCGAAAGGTGAACCGCGAAGTAGCGAGGGTTCACTGTAAAATGAAAATGCTCTTTCAAAAATTAAAACTATCTAAAACTAGTGATGGCAAAATGAAGCCCCATAAAGCAGCCAAGCCCTGCAGGGAAATACTTCACACACGAATGGGCTTCGAGATGCTTCATTTTTCTTGACTACGCCATCCCGTGGACAGAAAAATGTATAACATGCTTGGTGCATGCAATAAAATGGTGAGCTGTAAATCATGCTCTGCTTACCAAACAATATGTATTTGAAGAGTGATTTTAATTGTTCTGTTTTACTTTGTCTTCTCACTTCTCCAATATTCAGACAGCTCCGCAGAGACCAACGTTTCACCCCCACACTGATATAAAATGGACCCAACCGTTTGGGTCTCTTTCCAAATTTGGTACCAAAGCCTCCCCCACAGTGCGGCAGCTATCTTGAATTGGCCCGTTCCCAGAGAGTTTTACTTCATTCAGTGTCATTCAGTATTATTCAAAATCTTTCAGTGTCATTCCAAATCATTCAATGTCATTCACGATCTTTCCACATCCTTCCACCTTCCATCGTTCAGTGTCATTCCACATTCTCTTTGATATATAACATAACATAACAATAACATAATCCTGGGTCAGCAGACACCTAATTAATGTGTTAATACATGATACATTTTTATATAAGCAACACTTATGATTGTAACGTATTTTTAATTCTTTCTAGGCGGGAACTGTCCGAACAAAAAATTCATGCAATTTGTAATTATACACTTTGTCATACAAAAAGTCACTCAGGGCAAGAGAAAAAGAATTGTCACTTGCCCAAGTTGGGCAAGTAATTTGGCCACTCGGGCAAGGCAAATTTTAGTGGCACTTGCCCTATGGGGAAGCAGTTTTTAAAGTTAACTTCGAACCCTGTGATGGTGTCTTGTGACCAGTCTTAATCAGCTGATGTTCCATGAAGGCGTGCCTTACCTGTCACAAGAATGAAGGCAAGTCACGCCCCCCGCTGTCCGTTCACTCCGCCAAGATGCTGCTCCAGGTGGTAGAGAGGATGAAGGCTCCCTTGTCTCTGTTCATGGTTTTTATGCCTCGCTTGCAGATCTCAATTGCTTCTTTGATCCAGCGCTGTAGTTTGTTCTCTCCGGTGCGGATGACCCTGCCCTTCTCCCAGTCCATGATGTGGTTTTCCCTTTTGCAGTGGTCAGTGATTGCTGATTTGTAATGTTCATGTTGTGCTTGTTCTTTTACTGCTCTGATTTTTTAATTTTTTTGACAGGTAAGTCACACCCTCATGGAACATCAGCTGATAAAGACGGGTCTCAAGACACCATCATGCGACACTCTGAAGAAGGCGAAAGACTCGCCGAAACATGTCAGGTAAAAAATTAACCTAAAACATAATTGTCTGCTTTTAATGAATCAGTCAAATATCAATAATAAGAAGACAAAATGAACCTAATACAAATAAATGAATGCTTAATAACTCCCCTGGACATGCTCCTAAAAATCCAAACCTTCACCTGTAAATAAAACGTCCCGACCTGAAGACATCTTAATGTTATTATTTTGTTATACACACAGCGCCGCCAAGTGGAATCAAAAATTTGTTTTTATTTTAATTTTCACGTACTGCACGGTGCCCTTTTGACGAATCCGACTGAAAATTAGTCAGAAAAGACTCACTTACTCTCTGCCGAATTTTGTGACGTTTTGGCAAAAGGCGTGGCTATTACGGTGCTGAAAAGTCCGATTGTACTCTGTGGCAACAAAAGCTCCGGCAACATTACTCAGATGATACTATCTTCTCGAAGTTGTACACATTTGAGGATACTTCAGCCCTGAAGACATCCACCAACTTATTTTTCATCGTAGTAGTAGCGCCACCAACTGGTAAAAGCTAATACAAGTTATTTTTTTGGATGTTTTTCTCCGTGCAACTCAACAAGGTCGCCCTCATATATGCTCGGATGACTGTTTCGGCCATGAGGATGTCACAATACGAAATTCATCCTTTTTCGTGAAAAGTTGTGGGAGTGGCATTGCACTGTTCGGCAATAAAACAACGCTGATTATGAGGTTCTAAATATGAACGACAACTCGTGAAACTTTACACACACATCAGGCAGAGCAAATTTATCAATATTTTATACGTTAGTTGTGCAGCTATTTTGAAATGGCTCGCCATGGCCCTCGAGAAATGTTAAAAAAAGCAGCCCTGGTTGAGTGTTTCACCTCGCTTTTTGTAAATTTTATGGAGTACAGTGAACCCTCGGTTATCGCGGTTAATGGGGACCGAGACCACCCGCGAAAACTGAAAATCCGCGAAGTAGCGGCGCACCTTCAAAAATGCTTAAAAAAAAATACAATATATATAATAAATATATAAATATATATATACGGGGAGAGAGAGAGAGAGTGAAATTGATGTTATAACAAAAAAACCAAATTATTATTAAAACGTATTATTTTTTTATTCCCCAGCCATTCTTTTTGTATTTATTTAATTACTCAGACTTTTACCTGCTGGTACGCCGTCTGGTGTGCCCTGTGAAATGAAAGGTGCCATTCTTTCTTTCTTTATTTATTTATTCATTCATAACTGACAGCTTCGCGCTCCGCTCGTTCCCGGGCGGAAGAGGTGCTCCAATTCGGCTTAACTGTGACACACGCCCACCCTCCTCCCCCGGAGCTTCCATTCGGTTAAACTTAGGGGCCGCTTGGCACCGCCCGTGCCCGGGGAAGGTGCTCCTCTTCGGCTTACTGTGACGCGAGCATGCCCTCCTCCTCCGGAGCTTCCATTCGGTTAAACTTAGGGGCCGCTTGGAACCGCCCGTGGCCGGGGAAGGTGCTCCTCTTCGGCTTACTGTGACGCGAGCATGCCCTCCTCCTCCGGAGCTTCCATTCGGTTAAACTTAGGGGACGCTTGGAACCGCCCGTGCCCGGGGAAGGTGCTCCTTTTCGGCTTACTGTGACGCGAGCATGCCCTCCTCCTCCGGAGCTTCCATTCGGTTAAACTTAGGGGCCGCTTGGCACCGCCCGTGCCCGGGGAAGGTGCTCCTCTACGGCTTAACTGCCACGCACGCCGGCCGGAGCTCTGGTACTGTCCGAACCGCGCGAAACGTCGCCACCGATCGTGTCCGGGGGAACGTGCTCTTCTTCGTCCACTCTCCTCTTCGCCCACGCTCTTCTTTGGCGCACGCCGGCCGTCTAACCGCTCCAGCGCCCCGTCGTGCCGCTCGGCGAAACTACAATGCCCCCGAATATTTTTTAGACCCGCGAAGCACTGAACCCGCGAAAGGTGAACCGCCAAGTAGCGAGGGTTCACTGTATGTATAAGACCAAGACCTACAAAAAAGACTCTTGGAGCAATGAGCTAGGTTTTACAGGAAGTCGGCCATTTTGAATTTACTTAAAAGGGGGCGGGTCACCACAATGGACTTTGTGTAGAAATTATTATTGGGGCCCGAGCAGCGACCGCGGCGAGGTCCCTATTGTTTTTGTAGAAATTATTATTAGGGCCCGAGCAGCGACCGCTACGAGGTCCCCATTGTTTTTGTGGAAATTATTATTATTATTATTATTAGGGCCCGAGCAGTGACCTGTTTATTTTTTTTAAGCATTTTTGAAGGTGCGCCGCTACTTCGCGGATTTTCAGTTTTCGCGGGTGGTCTCGGTCCCCGTTAACCGCGATAACCGAGGGTTCACTGTACTCCATAAAATTTAAAAAAAGCGAGGTGAAACACTCAACCAGAGCTGCTTTTTTTAACATTTCTCGAGGGCCATGGCGAGCCATTTAAAAAAAGCTGCACAACTAACGTATAAAATATTGATAAATTTGCTCGGCCTGATGTGTGTGTAAAGTTTTACAAGTTGTCGTTCATATTTAGAACCTCATAATCAGCTTTGTTTTATTGCCGAACAGTGCAATGCCACTCCCACAACTTTTCATGAAAAAGGACGAATTTCGTATTGTGACATCCTCATGGCCGAAACAGTCATCCGAGCATATATGAGGGCGACCTTGTTGAGTTGCACGGAGAAAAACATCCAAGAAAATAACTTGTATTAGCTTTTACCAGTTGGTGGCGCTACTACTACGATGTAAAATAAGTTGGTAGATGTCTTCAGGGCTGAAGTATCCTCAAATGTGTACAACTTCGAGAAGATAGGATCATCTGAGTCATGTTGCCGGAGCTTTTGTTGCCACAGAGTACAATCGGACTTTTCAGCACCTTAATAGCCACGCCTTTTGCCAAAACGTCACAAAATTCGGCAGAGAGTAAGATCATTGTCTTGAATCTTTTCTGACTCATTTTCAGTCGGATTCGTCAAAAGGGCACCGTGCAGTACGTGAAAATTAAAATAAAAACAAATTTTTGATTCCACTTGGCGGCACTGTGTGTATAACAAAATAATAACATTAAGATGTCTTCAGGTCGGGACGTTTTATTTACAGGTGAAGGTTTGGATTTTTAGGAGCATGTGCAGGGGAGTTATTAAGCATTCATTTATTTGTATTAGGTTCATTTTGTCTTCTTATTATTGATATTTGACTGATTCATTAAAAGCAGACAATTATGTTTTAGGTTAATTTTTTACCTGACATGTTTCGGCGAGTCTTTCGCCTTCTTCAGAGTGTCGCATGATGGTGTCTTGAGCTGATGTTCCATGAGGGTGTGACTTACCTGTCAAAAAAATGAAAAAATCAGAGCAGTAAAAGAACAAGCACAACATGAACATTACAAATCAGCAATCACTGACCACTGCAAAAGGGAAAACCACATCATGGACCGGGAGAAGGGCAGGGTCATCCGCACAGAAGAGAACAAACAACAGCGCTGGATCAGAGAGGCCATTGAGATCTGCAAGCGAGGCATAAAAACCATGAACAGAGACAAGGGAGCCTTCATCCTCTCTACCACCTGGACCAGCATCTTGGCGGAGTGAACGGACAGCGGGGGGCGTGACTTGCCTTCATTCTTGTGACAGGTAAGTCACGCCCTCATGGAACATCAGCTGATAAAGACGGGTCACAAGACAGCATCATGTGACACTCTGAAGAAGGCGAAAGACTTTCGTATTGTGACATGCTCAAGGCCTAAACACTCATCCGAGCAAATATAAGGTAGATTTTGTTCACCTGCCCGGAGAAAAACATCAACGAAAATAATTTGTATTTGTTTTAACCAGTTGGTGGCACTACCACTGCGATCAAAAATAAGTTGGCAGCCGTCTTCAGGGCCTGAATATCCTCAAATGTGAAAGATTTCCAGAAGATGGATCATCTGAATCATTTTGCAGGAACTTTTGTTGCCACGGAGAATAATCAGACTCTGCGGCACCGTAATAGCCACGCCCTTTGAAGGAAAGTCGTAAAAATAGGGATAGAGTAAGATCAATGTCTTGAGTCTTTTCTAGCCAATTTTCAATCGGATTCGTTAAAAGGGCACCGTGCAGTACGTCAAAATGTAAAAATTGATATTGATTGGCGCAAGGTGTATAACTGAATATAAACATATAGATGTCTTCAGATACCGACTCTTTATGTACATGTGAAGTTTTGGATTTTTAGCAGCATGTGCAGGAGAGTTATTAAGCATTTTGTCCATTGCGGCGAAGGAAATCTTAAGTGAAAACTTTGAAGCCCCGCCCCCGTCATATAGTATTTCGGAAACAAAAAATTTTAGCCCCAGTGTTTGTCCCAGGTCTTAAGATGCTCCAGACAGAACTTTAAGGCAATCAGATGAAGCCTTTAGGATCAGGGTGCAAAAGAATGACCCCTGTAAACATGCAAAAAAGGGCAAAAGTCGGACTTTCAAAAATTCATAACTCACTTCCTGTTCATATTAGACGTTACAAAATATAAAATTTTTCGCCATGCCCGATGAGACTGCCAAGTTTGGTGAGTTTTTGTGCATGTTTCGGGGGTCAAAAATGCGATCGAACAATCGGAAAAATAATAATAATACTAATTTCTACAAAAACAATAGGGACTTCGCAGCGGTCGCTGCTCAGGCCCTAATAATAATAATAATAATAATAATAATAATAAGTAATAATATTTTCGACAAAAACAATAGGGACCTCGCCGCGGTCGCTGCTCGGGCCCCAATAATAATTTCTACACAAAGTCCATTGTGGTGACCCGCCCCCTTTTAAGTAAATTCAAAATGGCCGACTTCCTGTAAAACCTAGCTCATTGCTCCAAGAGACTTTTTTGTAGGTCTTGGTCTTATACATACAGTGAACCCTCGCTACTTCGCGGTTCACCTTTCGCGGGTTCAGTGCTTCGCGGGTCTAAAAAATATTCGGGGGCATTGTAGTTTCGCCAAGCGGCACGACGGGGCGCTGGAGCGGTTAGACGGCCGGCGTGCGCCGAAGAAGAGCGTGGGCGAAGAGGAGAGTGGACGAAGAAGAGCACGTTCCCCCGGACACGATCGGTGGCGACGTTTCGCGCGGTTCGGACCGTACCAGAGCTCCGGCCGGCGTGCGTGGCAGTTAAGCCGTAGAGGAGCACCTTCCCCGGGCACGGGCGGTGCCAAGCGGCCCCTAAGTTTAACCGAATGGAAGCTCCGGAGGAGGAGGGCATGTTCGCGTCACAGTAAGCCGAAGAGGAGCACCTTCCCCGGGCACGGGCGGTTCCAAGCGGCCCCTAAGTTTAACCGAATGGAAGCTCCGGAGGAGGAGGGCATGCTCGCGTCACAGTAAGCCGAAGAGAAGCACCTTCCCCGGGCACGGGCGGTTCCAAGCGGCCCCTAAGTTTAACCGAATGGAAGCTCCGGAGGAGGAGGGCATGCTCGCGTCACAGTAAGCCGAAGAGGAGCACCTTCCCCGGGCACGGCGGTGCCAAGCGGCCCCTAAGTTTAACCGAATGGAAGCTCCGGGGGAGGAGGGCGGGCGTGTGTCACAGTTAAGCCGAATTGGAGCACCTCTTCTGCCCGGGCACGAGCGGAGCGCGAGGCTGTCAGTTATGAATGAATAAATGAATAAATAAATAAAGAATGCCACCTTTCATTTCACAGGGCACACCGGACGGCGTACCAGCAGGTAAAAGTCGGAGTAATTAAATAAATACAAAAAGAATGGCTGGGGAATAAAAAAATAATACGTTTTAATAATAATTTGGTTTTTTTGTTATAACATGAATTTCACTCTCTCTCTCCCCGTATATATATATATATATATCTATATATATATATATATATATATATATATATATATATATATTTATATATTTATTATATATATTGTATATTTTTTTTAAGCATTTTTGAAGGTGCGCCGCTACTTCGCGGATTTTCAGTTTTTGCGGGTGGTCTCGGTCCCCATTAACCGCAATAACCGAGGGTTCACTGTACTCCATAAAATTTACAAAAAGCGAGGTGAAACACTCAACCAGGGCTGCTTTTTTGAACATTTCTCGAGGGCCATGGCGAGCCATTTCAAAAAAGCTGCACAACTAACGTATAAAATATTGATAAATTTGCTCGGCCTGATGTGTGTGTAAAGTTTCACGAGTTGTCGTTCATATTTAGAACCTCATAATTAGCGTTGTTTTATTGCCGAACAGTGCAATGCCACTCCCACAACTTTTCACGAAAAATCACGAATTTCGTATTGTGACATCCTCATGGCCGAAACAGTCATCCGAGCATATATGAGGGCGACCTTGTTGAGTTGCACGGAGAAAAACATCCAAGAAAATAACTTGTATTAGCTTTTACCAGTTGGTGGCGCTACTACTACGATGAAAAATAAGTTGGTAGATGTCTTCAGGGCTGAAGTATCCTCAAATGTGTACAACTTCGAGAAGATAGGATCATCTGAGTCATGTTGCTGGAGCTTTTGTTGCCACAGAGTACAATCGGACTTTTCAGCACCGTAATAGCCACGCCTTTTGCCAAAACGTCACAAAATTCGGCAGAGTAAGATCATTGTCTTGAATCTTTTCTGACTCATTTTCAGTCGGATTCGTCAAAAGGGCACCGTGCAGTACGTGAAAATTAAAATAAAAACAAATTTTTGATTCCACTTGGCGGCACTGTGTGTATAACAAAATAATAACATTAAGATGTCTTCAGGTCGGGACGTTTTATTTACAGGTGAAGGTTTGGATTTTTAGGAGCATGTGCAGGGGAGTTATTAAGCATTCATTTATTTGTATTAGGTTCATTTTGTCTTCTTATTATTGATATTTGACTGATTCATTAAAAGCAGACAATTATGTTTTAGGTTAATTTTTTACCTGACATGTTTCGGCGAGTCTTTCGCCTTCTTCAGAGTGTCGCATGATGGTGTCTTGAGCTGATGTTCCATGAGGGTGTGACTTACCTGTCAAAAAAATGAAAAAAATCAGAGCAGTAAAAGAACAAGCACAACATGAACATTACAAATCAGCAATCACTGACCACTGCAAAAGGGAAAACCACATCATGGACCGGGAGAAGGGCAGGGTCATCCGCACAGAAGAGAACAAACAACAGCGCTGGATCAGAGAGGCCATTGAGATCTGCAAGCGAGGCATAAAAACCATGAACAGAGACAAGGGAGCCTTCATCCTCTCTACCACCTGGACCAGCATCTTGGCGGAGTGAACGGACAGCGGGGGGCGTGACTTGCCTTCATTCTTGTGACAGGTAAGTCACGCCCTCATGGAACATCAGCTGATAAAGACGGGTCACAAGACACCATCATGTGACACTCTGAAGAAGGCGAAAGACTTTCGTATTGTGACATGCTCAAGGCCGAAACACTCATCCGAGCAAATATAAGGTAGATTTTGTTAACATGCCCGGAGAAAAACATCAACGAAAATAATTTGTATTTGTTTTAACCAGTTGGTGGCGCTACCACTGCGATCAAAAATAAGTTGGCAGCCGTCTTCAGGGCCTGAATATCCTCAAATGTGAAAAATTTCGAGAAGATGGATCATCTGAATCATTTTGCAGGAACTTTTGTTGCCACGGAGAATAATCAGACTCTGCGGCACCGTAATAGCCACGCCCTTCGAAGG
Source organism: Idiotropiscis lumnitzeri (assembly GCF_059441095.1). Lineage (NCBI taxonomy): Eukaryota > Metazoa > Chordata > Actinopteri > Syngnathiformes > Syngnathidae > Idiotropiscis > Idiotropiscis lumnitzeri. Next base: position 124,816 of record NW_028283632.1, on the reverse strand, counting down.
AAAGTCACAAAAATAGGGATAGAGTAAGATCAATGTCTTGAGTCTTTTCTAGCCAATTTTCAATCAGATTCGTTAAAAGGGCACCGTGCAGTACGTCAAAATGTAAAAAATGATATTGATTGGCGCAAGGTGTATAACTGAATATAAACATATAGATGTCTTCAGGTACAGACTCTTTATGTACATGTGAAGTTTTGGATTTGTAGCAGCATGTGCAGGAGAGTTATTAAGCATTTTGTCCATTGCGGCGAAGGAAATCTTAAGTGAAAACTTTGATGCCCCGCCCCCGTCATATAGTATTTCGGAAACAAAAAATTTTAGCCCCAGTGTTTGTCCCAGGTCTTCAGATGCTACAGACAGAATTTTAAGGCAATCAGATGAAGCCTTTAGGATCAGGGTGCAAAAGAATGACCCCTGTAAACATGCAAAAAAGGGCAAAAGTCGGACTTTCAAAAATTCATAACTCACTTCCTGTTCATATGAGACGTTAAAATATCAAATTTTTCGCCATGCCCGATGAGACTGCCAAGTTTGGTGAGTTTTTGTGCATGTTTCGGGGGTCAAAAATGCGATCGAACAATCGGAAAAATAATAATAATAATAATTTCTACAAAAACAATAGGGACTTCGCAGCGGTCGCTGCTCAGGCCCTAATAATAATAATAATAATAATAATAATAAAAGTAATAATATTTTCTACAAAAACAATAGGGACCTCGCCGCGGTCGCTGCTCGGGCCCCAATAATAATTTCTACACAAAGTCCATTGTGGTGACCCGCCCCCTTTTAAGTAAATTCAAAATGGCCGACTTCCTGTAAAACCTAGCTCATTGCTCCAAGAGACTTTTTTGTAGGTCTTGGTCTTATACATACAGTGAACCCTCGCTACTTCGCGGTTCACCTTTCGCGGGTTCAGTGCTTCGCGGGTCTAAAAAATATTCGGGGGCATTGTAGTTTCGCCGAGCGGCACGACGGGGCGCTGGAGCGGTTAGACGGCCGGCGTGCGCCGAAGAAGAGCGTGGGCGAAGAGGAGAGTGGACGAAGAAGAGCACGTTCCCCCGGACACGATCGGTGGCGACGTTTCGCGCGGTTCGGACCGTACCAGAGCTCCGGCCAGCGTGCGTGGCAGTTAAGCCGTAGAGGAGCACCTTCCCCGGGCACGGGCGGTGCCAAGCGGCCCCTAAGTTTAACCGAATGGAAGCTCCGGAGGAGGAGGGCATGCTCGCGTCACAGTAAGCCGAAGAGGAGCACCTTCCCCGGGCACGGGCGGTTCCAAGCGGCCCCTAAGTTTAACCGAATGGAAGCTCCGGAGGAGGAGGGCATGCTCGCGTCACAGTAAGCCGAAGAGGAGCACCTTCCCCGGGCACGGGCGGTGCCAAGCGGCCCCTAAGTTTAACCGAATGGAAGCTCCGGGGGAGGAGGACGGGCGTGTGTCACAGTTAAGCCAAATTGGAGCACCTCTTCTGCCCGGGCACGAGCGGAGCGCGAGGCTGTCAGTTATGAATGAATAAATGAATAAATAAATAAAGAATGCCACCTTTCATTTCACAGGGCACACCGGACGGCGTACCAGCAGGTAAAAGTCGGAGTAATTAAATAAATACAAAAAGAATGGCTGGGGAATAAAAAAATAATACGTTTTAATAATAATTTGTTTTTTTTGTTATAACATGAATTTCACTCTCTCTCTCCCCGTATATATATATATATATATATATATATATATATATATATATATATATATATATATATATATATATAAAAATTTATATATTTATTATATATATTGTATATTTTTTTTAAGCATTTTTGAAGGTGCGCCGCTACTTCGCGGATTTTCAGTTTTCGCGGATGGTCTCGGTCCCCATTAACCGCGATAACCGAGGGTTCACTGTACTCCATAAAATTTACAAAAAGCGAGGTGAAACACTCAACCAGAGCTGCTTTTTTTTAACATTTCTCGAGGGCCATGGCGAGCCATTTCAAAAAAGCTGCACAACTAACGTATAAAATATTGATAAATTTGCTCGGCCTGATGTGTGTGTAAAGTTTTACGAGTTGTCGTTCATATTTAGAACCTCATAATCAGCTTTGTTTTATTGCCGAACAGTGCAATGCCACTCCCACAACTTTTCACGAAAAATCACGAATTTCGTATTGTGACATCCTCATGGCCGAAACAGTCATCCGAGCATATATGAGGGCGACCTTGTTGAGTTGCACGGAGAAAAACATCCAAGAAAATAACTTGTATTAGCTTTTACCAGTTGGTGGCGCTACTACTACGATGTAAAATAAGTTGGTAGATGTCTTCAGGGCTGAAGTATCCTCAAATGTGTACAACTTCGAGAAGATAGGATCATCTGAGTCATGTTGCCGGAGCTTTTGTTGCCACAGAGTACAATCGGACTTTTCAGCACCTTAATAGCCACGCCTTTTGCCAAAACGTCACAAAATTCGGCAGAGAGTAAGATCATTGTCTTGAGTCTTTTCTGACTAATTTTCAGTCGGATTCGTCAAAAGGGCACCGTGCAGTACGTGAAAATTAAAATAAAAACAAATTTTTGATTCCACTTGGCGGCACTGTGTGTATAACAAAATAATAACATTACGATGTCTTCAGGTCGGGACGTTTTATTTACAGGTGAAGGTTTGGATTTTTAGGAGCATGTGCAGGGGAGTTATTAAGCATTCATTTATTTGTATTAGGTTCATTTTGTCTTCTTATTATTGATATTTGACTGATTCATTAAAAGCAGACAATTATGTTTTAGGTTAATTTTTTACCTGACATGTTTCGGCGAGTCTTTCGCCTTCTTCAGAGTGTCGCATGATGGTGTCTTGAGCTGATGTTCCATGAGGGTGTGACTTACCTGTCAAAAAAATGAAAAAAATCAGAGCAGTAAAAGAACAAGCACAACATGAACATTACAAATCAGCAATCACTGACCACTGCAAAAGGGAAAACCACATCATGGACCGGGAGAAGGGCAGGGTCATCCGCACAGAAGAGAACAAACAACAGCGCTGGATCAGAGAGGCCATTGAGATCTGCAAGCGAGGCATAAAAACCATGAACAGAGACAAGGGAGCCTTCATCCTCTCTACCACCTGGACCAGCATCTTGGCGGAGTGAACGGACAGCGGGGGGCGTGACTTGCCTTCATTCTTGTGACAGGTAAGTCACGCCCTCATGGAACATCAGCTGATAAAGACGGGACACAAGACAGCATCATGTGACACTCTGAAGAAGGCGAAAGACTTTCGTATTGTGACATGCTCAAGGCCTAAACACTCATCCGAGCAAATATAAGGTAGATTTTGTTCACCTGCCCGGAGAAAAACATCAACGAAAATAATTTGTATTTGTTTTAACCAGTTGGTGGCGCTACCACTGCGATCAAAAATAAGTTGGCAGCCGTCTTCAGGGCCTGAATATCCTCAAATGTGAAAAATTTTGAGAAGATGGATCATCTGAATCATTTTGCAGGAACTTTTGTTGCCACGGAGAATAATCAGACTCTGCGGCACCGTAATAGCCACGCCCTTCGAAGGAAAGTCACAAAAATAGGGATAGAGTAAGATCAACGTCTTGAGTCTTTTCTAGCCAATTTTCAATCAGATTCGTTAAAAGGGCACCGTGCAGTACGTCAAAATGTAAAAATAGATATTGATTGGCGCAAGGTGTATAACTGAATATAAACATATAGATGTCTTCAGGTACAGACTTTTTATGTACATGTGAAGTTTTGGATTTTTAGCAGCATGTGCAGGAGAGTTATTAAGCATTTTGTCCATTGCGGCGAAGGAAATCTTAAGTGAAAACTTTGAAGACCCGCCCCCGTCATATAGTATTTCGGAAACAAAAAATTTTAGCCCCAGTGTTTGTCCCAGGTCTTCAGATGCTACAGACAGAATTTTAAGGCAATCAGATGAAGCCTTTAGGATCAGGGTGCAAAAGAATGACCCCTGTAAACATGCAAAAAAGGGCAAAAGTCGGACTTTCAAAAATTCATAACTCACTTCCTGTTCATATTAGACGTTAAAATATCAAATTTTTCGCCATGCCCGATGAGACTGCCAAGTTTGGTGAGTTTTTGTGCATGTTTCGGGGGTCAAAAATGCGATCGAACAATCGGAAAAATAATAATAATAATAATTTCTACAAAAACAATAGGGACTTCGCAGCGGTCGCTGCTCAGGCCCTAATAATAATAATAATAATATTAATAATAATAAAAGTAATAATATTTTCTACAAAAACAATAGGGACCTCGCAGCCGTCGCAGCTCGGGCCCTAATAACAATTTCTAGAAAAACAATAGGGACCTCGCAGCGGTCACTGCTCGGGCCCTAATAATAATAATAATAAAAATAATAATAATTTCCACAAAAACAATGGGGACCTCGTAGCGGTCGCTGCTCAGGCCCTATTAATAATTTCTACAAAAACAATAGGGACCTCGCCGCCGTCGCTGCTCGGGCCCCAATAATAATTTCTACACAAAGTCCATTGTGGTGACCCGCCCCCTTTTAGGTAAATTCAAAATGGCCGACTTCCTGTAAAACCTAGCTCATTGCTCCAAGAGACTTTTTTGTAGGTCTTGGTCTTATACATACAGTGAACCCTCGCTACTTCGCGGTTCACCTTTCGCGGGTTCAGTGCTTCGCGGGTCTAAAAAATATTCGGGGGCATTGTAGTTTCGCCGAGCGGCACGACGGGGCGCTGGAGCGGTTAGACGGCCGGCGTGCGCCGAAGAAGAGCGTGGGCGAAGAGGAGAGTGGACGAAGAAGAGCACGTTCTCCCGGACACGATCGGTGGCGACGTTTCGCGCGGTTCGGACCGTACCAGAGCTCCGGCCGGCGTGCGTGGCAGTTAAGCCGTAGAGGAGCACCTTCCCCGGGCACGGGCGGTGCCAAGCGGCCCCTAAGTTTAACCGAATGGAAGCTCCGGAGGAGGAGGGCATGCTCGCGTCACAGTAAGCCGAAGAGGAGCACCTTCCCCGGGCACGGGCGGTTCCAAGCGGCCCCTAAGTTTAACCGAATGGAAGCTCCGGAGGAGGAGGGCATGCTCGCGTCACAGTAAGCCGAAGAGGAGCACCTTCCCCGGGCACGGGCGGTTCCAAGCGGCCCCTAAGTTTAACTGAATGGAAGCTCCGGAGGAGGAGGGCATGCTCGCGTCACAGTAAGCCGAAGAGGAGCACCTTCCCCGGGCACGGGCGGTGCCAAGCGGCCCCTAAGTTTAACAGAATGGAAGTTCCGGGGGAGGAGGGCGGGCGTGTGTCACAGTTAAGCCGAATTGGAGCACCTCTTCCGCCCGGGCACGAGCGGAGCGCGAGGCTGTCAGTTATGAATGAATAAATGAATAAATAAATAAAGAATGCCACCTTTCATTTCACAGGGCACACCGGACGGCGTACCAGCAGGTAAAAGTCGGAGTAATTAAATAAATACAAAAAGAATGGCTGGGGAATAAAAAAATAATACGTTTTAATAATAATTTGGTTTTTTTGTTATAAAATGAATTTCACTCTCTCTCTCCCCGTATATATATATATATATATATATATATATATCTATATATATATATATTGTATATTTTTTTTAAGCATTTTTGAAGGTGCGCCGCTACTTCGCGGATTTTCAGTTTTCGCGGGTGGTCTCGATAACCGAGGGTTCACTGTACTCCATAAAATTTACAAAAAGCGAGGTGAAACACTCAATCAGGGCTGCTTTTTTGAACATTTCTCGAGGGCCATGGCGAGCCATTTCAAAAAAGCTGCACAACTAACGTATAAAATATTGATAAATTTGCTCGGCCTGATGTGTGTGTAAAGTTTCACGAGTTGTCGTTCATATTTAGAACCTCATAATCAGCGTTGTTTTATTGCCGAACAGTGCAATGCCACTCCCACAACTTTTCACGAAAAAGGACTAATTTCGTATTGTGACATCCTCATGGCCGAAACAGTCATCCGAGCATATATGAGGGCGACCTTGTTGAGTTGCACGGAGAAAAACATCCAAGAAAATAACTTGTATTAGCTTTTACCAGTTGGTGGCGCTACTACTACGATGTAAAATAAGTTGGTAGATGTCTTCTGGGCTGAAGTATCCTCAAATGTGTACAACTTCGAGAAGATAGGATCATCTGAGTCATGTTGCCGGAGCTTTTGTTGCCACAGAGTACAATCGGACTTTTCAGCACCGTAATAGCCACGCCTTTTGCCAAAACGTCACAAAATTCGGCAGAAAGTAAGATCATTGTCTTGAGTCTTTTCTGACTAATTTTCAGTCGGATTCGTCAAAAGGGCACCGTGCAGTACGTGAAAATTAAAATAAAAACAAATTTTTGATTCCACTTGGCGGCGCTGTGTGTATAACAAAATAATAACATTAAGATGTCTTCAGGTCGGGACGTTTTATTTACAGGTGAAGGTTTGGATTTTTAGGAGCATGTGCAGGGGAGTTATTAAGCATTCATTTATTTGTATTAGGTTCATTTTGTCTTCTTATTATTGATATTTGACTGATTCATTAAAAGCAGACAATTATGTTTTAGGTTAATTTTTTACCTGACATGTTTCGGCGAGTCTTTTGCCTTCTTCAGAGTGTCGCATGATGGTGTCTTGAGACCCGTCTTTATCAGCTGATGTTCCATGAGGGTGTGACTTACCTGTCAAAAAAATGAAAAAATCAGAGCAGTAAAAGAACAAGCACAACATGAACATTACAAATCAGCAATCACTGACCACTGCAAAAGGGAAAACCACATCATGGACCGGGAGAAGGGCAGGGTCATCCGCACCGAAGAGAACAAACAACAGCGCTGGATCAGAGAGGCCATTGAGATCTGCAAGCGAGGCATAAAAACCATGAACAGAGACAAGGGAGCCTTCATCCTCTCTACCACCTGGAGCAGCATTTTGGCGGAGTGAACGGACAGCGGGGGGCGTGACTTGCCTTCATTCTTGTGACAGGTAAGTCACGCCCTCATGGAACATCAGCTGATAAAGACGGGTCACAAGACAGCATCATGTGACACTCTGAAGAAGGCGAAAGACTTTCGTATTGTGACATGCTCAAGGCCTAAACACTCATCCGAGCAAATATAAGGTAGATTTTGTTCACCTGCCCGGAGAAAAACATCAACGAAAATAATTTGTATTTGTTTTAACCAGTTGGTGGCGCTACCACTGCGATCAAAAATAAGTTGGCAGCCGTCTTCAGGGCCTGAATATCCTCAAATGTGAAAAATTTCGAGAAGATGGATCATCTGAATCATTTTGCAGGAACTTTTGTTGCCACTGAGAATAATCAGACTCTGCGGCACCGTAATAGCCACGCCCTTCGAAGGAAAGTCACAAAAATAGGGATAGAGTAAGATCAATGTCTTGAGTCTTTTCTAGCCAATTTTCAATCAGATTCGTTAAAAGGGCACCGTGCAGTACGTCAAAATGTAAAAAATGATATTGATTGGCGCAAGGTGTATAACTGAATATAAACATATAGATGTCTTCAGGTACAGACTTTTTATGTACATGTGAAGTTTTGGATTTTTAGCAGCATGTGCAGGAGAGTTATTAAGCATTTTGTCCATTGCGGCGAAGGAAATCTTAAGTGAAAACTTTGAAGACCCGCCCCCGTCATATAGTATTTCGGAAACAAAAAATTTTAGCCCCAGTGTTTGTCCCAGGTCTTCAGATGCTACAGACAGAATTTTAAGGCAATCAGATGAAGCCTTTAGGATCAGGGTGCAAAAGAATGACCCCTGTAAACATGCAAAAAAGGGCAAAAGTCGGACTTTCAAAAATTCATAACTCACTTCCTGTTCATATTAGACGTTAAAATATCAAATTTTTCGCCATGCCCGATGAGACTGCCAAGTTTGGTGAGTTTTTGTGCATGTTTCGGGGGTCAAAAATGCGATCGAACAATCGGAAAAATAATAATAATAATAATTTCTACAAAAACAATAGGGACTTCGCAGCGGTCGCTGCTCAGGCCCTAATAATAATAATAATAATATTAATAATAATAAAAGTAATAATATTTTCTACAAAAACAATAGGGACCTCGCAGCCGTCGCAGCTCGGGCCCTAATAACAATTTCTAGAAAAACAATAGGGACCTCGCAGCGGTCACTGCTCGGGCCCTAATAATATTAATAATAAAAATAATAATAATTTCCACAAAAACAATGGGGACCTCGTAGCGGTCGCTGCTCAGGCCCTAATAATAATTTCTACAAAAACAATAGGGACCTCGCCGCCGTCGCTGCTCGGGCCCCAATAATAATTTCTACACAAAGTCCATTGTGGTGACCCGCCCCCTTTTAAGTAAATTCAAAATGGCCGACTTCCTGTAAAACCTAGCTCATTGCTCCAAGAGACTTTTTTGTAGGTCTTGGTCTTATACATACAGTGAACCCTCGCTACTTCGCGGTTCACCTTTCGCGGGTTCAGTGCTTCGCGGGTCTAAAAAATATTCGGGGGCATTGTAGTTTCGCCGAGCGAAAATAATTTGTATTTGTTTTAACCAGTTGGTGGCGCTACCACTGCGATCAAAAATAAGTTGGCAGCCGTCTTCAGGGCCTGAATATCCTCAAATGGGGCGCTGGAGCGGTTAGACGGCCGGCGTGCGCCGAAGAAGAGCGTGGGTGAAGAGGAGAGTGGACGAAGAAGAGCACGTTCTCCCGGACACGATCGGTGGCGACGTTTCGCGCGGTTCGGACCGTACCAGAGCTCCGGCCGGCGTGCGTGGCAGTTAAGCCGTAGAGGAGCACCTTCCCCGGGCACGGGCGGTGCCAAGCGGCCCCTAAGTTTAACCGAATGGAAGCTCCGGAGGAGGAGGGCATGCTCGCGTCACAGTAAGCCGAAGAGGAGCACCTTCCCCGGGCACGGGCGGTTCCAAGCGGCCCCTAAGTTTAACCGAATGGAAGCTCCGGAGGAGGAGGGCATGCTCGCGTCACAGTAAGCCGAAGAGGAGCACCTTCCCCGGGCACGGGCGGTTCCAAGCGGCCCCTAAGTTTAACTGAATGGAAGCTCCGGAGGAGGAGGGCATGCTCGCGTCACAGTAAGCCGAAGAGGAGCACCTTCCCCGGGCACGGGCGGTGCCAAGCGGCCCCTAAGTTTAACAGAATGGAAGTTCCGGGGGAGGAGGGCGGGCGTGTGTCACAGTTAAGCCGAATTGGAGCACCTACCACCTGGAGCAGCATTTTGGCGGAGTGAACGGACAGCGGGGGGCGTGACTTGCCTTCATTCTTGTGACAGGTAAGTCACGCCCTCATGGAACATCAGCTGATAAAGACGGGCCACAAGACACCATCATGTGACACTCTGAAGAAGGCGAAAGACTTTCGTATTGTGACATCCTCAAGGCCTAAACACTCATCCGAGCAAATGTAAGGTAGATTTTGTTAACCTGCCCGGAGAAAAAAATCAACGAAAATAATTTGTATTTGTTTTAACCAGTTGGTGGCGCTACCACTGCGATCAAAAATAAGTTGGCAGCCGTCTTCAGGGCCTGAATATCCTCAAATGGGGCGCTGGAGCGGTTAGACGGCCGGCGTGCGCCGAAGAAGAGCGTGGGCGAAGAGGAGAGTGGACGAAGAAGAGCACGTTCTCCCGGACACGATCGGTGGCGACGTTTCGCGCGGTTCGGACCGTACCAGAGCTCCGGCCGGCGTGCGTGGCAGTTAAGCCGTAGAGGAGCACCTTCCCCGGGCACGGGCGGTGCCAAGCGGCCCCTAAGTTTAACCGAATGGAAGCTCCGGAGGAGGAGGGCATGCTCGCGTCACAGTAAGCCGAAGAGGAGCACCTTCCCCGGGCACGGGCGGTTCCAAGCGGCCCCTAAGTTTAACCGAATGGAAGCTCCGGAGGAGGAGGGCATGCTCGCGTCACAGTAAGCCGAAGAGGAGCACCTTCCCCGGGCACGGGCGGTTCCAAGCGGCCCCTAAGTTTAACTGAATGGAAGCTCCGGAGGAGGAGGGCATGCTCGCGTCACAGTAAGCCGAAGAGGAGCACCTTCCCCGGGCACGGGCGGTGCCAAGCGGCCCCTAAGTTTAACAGAATGGAAGTTCCGGGGGAGGAGGGCGGGCGTGTGTCACAGTTAAGCCGAATTGGAGCACCTCTTCCGCCCGGGCACGAGCGGAGCGCGAGGCTGTCAGTTATGAATGAATAAATGAATAAATAAATAAAGAATGCCACCTTTCATTTCACAGGGCACACCGGACGGCGTACCAGCAGGTAAAAGTCGGAGTAATTAAATAAATACAAAAAGAATGGCTGGGGAATAAAAAAATAATACGTTTTAATAATAATTTGGTTTTTTTGTTATAAAATGAATTTCACTCTCTCTCTCCCCGTATATATATATATATATATATATATATATATATATATCTATATATATATATATTGTATATTTTTTTTAAGCATTTTTGAAGGTGCGCCGCTACTTCGCGGATTTTCAGTTTTCGCGGGTGGTCTCGGTCCCCATTAACCGCGATAACCGAGGGTTCACTGTACTCCATAAAATTTACAAAAAGCGAGGTGAAACACTCAATCAGGGCTGCTTTTTTGAACATTTCTCGAGGGCCATGGCGAGCCATTTAAAAAAAGCTGCACAACTAACGTATAAAATATTGATAAATTTGCTCGGCCTGATGTGTGTGTAAAGTTTCACGAGTTGTCGTTCATATTTAGAACCTCATAATCAGCGTTGTTTTATTGCCGAACAGTGCAATGCCACTCCCACAACTTTTCACGAAAAAGGACTAATTTCGTATTGTGACATCCTCATGGCCGAAACAGTCATCCGAGCATATATGAGGGCGACCTTGTTGAGTTGCACGGAGAAAAACATCCAAGAAAATAACTTGTATTAGCTTTTACCAGTTGGTGGCGCTACTACTACGATGTAAAATAAGTTGGTAGATGTCTTCTGGGCTGAAGTATCCTCAAATGTGTACAACTTCGAGAAGATAGGATCATCTGAGTCATGTTGCCGGAGCTTTTGTTGCCACAGAGTACAATCGGACTTTTCAGCACCGTAATAGCCACGCCTTTTGCCAAAACGTCACAAAATTCGGCAGAGAGTAAGATCATTGTCTTGAGTCTTTTCTGACTAATTTTCAGTCGGATTCGTCAAAAGGGCACCGTGCAGTACGTGAAAATTAAAATAAAAACAAATTTTTGATTCCACTTGGCGGCGCTGTGTGTATAACAAAATAATAACATTAAGATGTCTTCAGGTCGGGACGTTTTATTTACAGGTGAAGGTTTGGATTTTTAGGAGCATGTGCAGGGGAGTTATTAAGCATTCATTTATTTGTATTAGGTTCATTTTGTCTTCTTATTATTGATATTTGACTGATTCATTAAAAGCAGACAATTATGTTTTAGGTTAATTTTTTACCTGACATGTTTCGGCGAGTCTTTTGCCTTCTTCAGAGTGTCGCATGATGGTGTCTTGAGACCCGTCTTTATCAGCTGATGTTCCATGAGGGTGTGACTTACCTGTCAAAAAAATGAAAAAATCAGAGCAGTAAAAGAACAAGCACAACATGAACATTACAAATCAGCAATCACTGACCACTGCAAAAGGGAAAACCACATCATGGACCGGGAGAAGGGCAGGGTCATCCGCACCGAAGAGAACAAACAACAGCGCTGGATCAGAGAGGCCATTGAGATCTGCAAGCGAGGCATAAAAACCATGAACAGAGACAAGGGAGCCTTCATCCTCTCTACCACCTGGAGCAGCATTTTGGCGGAGTGAATGGACAGCGGGGGGCGTGACTTGCCTTCATTCTTGTGACAGGTAAGTCACGCCCTCATGGAACATCAGCTGATAAAGACGGGCCACAAGACACCATCATGTGACACTCTGAAGAAGGCGAAAGACTTTCGTATTGTGACATCCTCAAGGCCTAAACACTCATCCGAGCAAATGTAAGGTAGATTTTGTTAACCTGCCCGGAGAAAAAAATCAACGAAAATAATTTGTATTTGTTTTAACCAGTTGGTGGCGCTACCACTGCGATCAAAAATAAGTTGGCAGCCGTCTTCAGGGCCTGAATATCCTCAAATGTGAAAAATTTCGAGAAGATGGATCATCTGAATCATTTTGCAGGAACTTTTGTTGCCACGGAGAATAATCAGACTCTGCGGCACCGTAATAGCCACGCCCTTCGAAGGAAAGTCACAAAAATAGGGATAGAGTAAGATCAATGTCTTGAGTCTTTTCTAGCCAATTTTCAATCAGATTCGTTAAAAGGGCACCGTGCAGTACGTCAAAATGTAAAAATTGATATTGATTGGCGCAAGGTGTATAACTGAATATAAACATATAGATGTCTTCAGGTACAGACTCTTTATGTACATGTGAAGTTTTGGATTTTTAGCAGCATGTGCAGGAATGTTATTAAGCATTTTGTCCATTGCGGCGAAGGAAATCTTAAGTGAAAACTTTGAAGCCCCGCCCCCGTCATATAGTATTTCGGAAACAAAAAATTTTAGCCCCAGTGTTTGTCCCAGGTCTTCAGATGCTACAGACAGAATTTTAAGGCAATCAGATGAAGCCTTTAGGATCAGGGTGCAAAAGAATGACCCCTGTAAACATGCAAAAAAGGGCAAAAGTCGGACTTTCAAAAATTCATAACTCACTTCCTGTTCATATTAGACGTTAAAATATCAAATTTTTCGCCATGCCCGATGAGACTGCCAAGTTTGGTGAGTTTTTGTGCATGTTTCGGGGGTCAAAAATGCGATCGAACAATCGGAAAAATAATAATAATAATAATTTCTACAAAAACAATAGGGACTTCGCAGCGGTCGCTGCTCAGGCCCTAATAATAATAATAATAATAATAATAAAAGTAATAATGTTTTCTACAAAAACAATAGGGACCTCGCCGCGGTCGCTGCTCGGGGCCCAATAATAATTTCTACACAAAGTCCATTGTGGTGACCCGCCCCCTTTTAAGTAAATTCAAAATGGCCGACTTCCTGTAAAACCTAGCTCATTGCTCCAAGAGACTTTTTTGTAGGTCTTGGTCTTATACATACAGTGAACCCTCGCTACTTCGCGGTTCACCTTTCGCGGGTTCAGTGCTTCGCGGGTCTAAAAAATATTCGGGGGCATTGTAGTTTCGCCGAGCGGCACGACGGGGCGCTGGAGCGGTTAGACGGCCGGCGTGCGCCGAAGAAGAGCGTGGGCGAAGAGGAGAGTGGACGAAGAAGAGCACGTTCCCCCGGACACGATCGGTGGCGACGTTTCGCGCGGTTCGGACCGTACCAGAGCTCCGGCCGGCGTGCGTGGCAGTTAAGCCGTAGAGGAGCACCTTCCCCGGGCACGGGCGGTTCCAAGCGGCCCCTAAGTTTAACCGAATGGAAGCTCCGGAGGAGGAGGGCATGCTCGCGTCACAGTAAGCCGAAGAGGAGCACCTTCCCCGGGCACGGGCGGTGCCAAGCGGCCCCTAAGTTTAACCGAATGGAAGCTCCGGGGGAGGAGGGCGGGCGTGTGTCACAGTTAAGCCAAATTGGAGCACCTCTTCTGCCCGGGCACGAGCGGAGCGCGAGGCTGTCAGTTATGAATGAATAAATGAATAAATAAATAAAGAATGCCACCTTTCATTTCACAGGGCACACCGGACGGCGTACCAGCAGGTAAAAGTCGGAGTAATTAAATAAATACTAAAAGAATGGCTGGGGAATAAAAAAATAATACGTTTTAATAATAATTTGGTTTTTTTGTTATAACATGAATTTCACTCTCTCTCTCCCCGTATATATATATATATATATATATATATATATATATATATATATATATATTTATTATATATATTGTTTATTTTTTTTAAGCATTTTTGAAGGTGCGCCGCTACTTCGCGGATTTTCAGTTTTCGCGGGTGGTCTCGGTCCCCGTTAACCGCGATAACCGAGGGTTCACTGTACTCCATAAAATTTACAAAAAGCGAGGTGAAACACTCAACCAGAGCTGCTTTTTTTAACATTTCTCGAGGGCCATGGCGAGCCATTTCAAAAAAGCTGCACAACTAACGTATAAAATATTGATAAATTTGCTCGGCCTGATGTGTGTGTAAAGTTTTACGAGTTGTCGTTCATATTTAGAACCTCATAATCAGCTTTGTTTTATTGCCGAACAGTGCAATGCCACTCCCACAACTTTTCATGAAAAAGGACGAATTTCGTATTGTGACATCCTCATGGCCGAAACAGTCATCCGAGCATATATGAGGGCGACCTTGTTGAGTTGCACGGAGAAAAACATCCAAGAAAATAACTTGTATTAGCTTTTACCAGTTGGTGGCGCTACTACTACGATGGAAAATAAGTTGGTAGATGTCTTCAGGGCTGAAGTATCCTCAAATGTGTACAACTTCGAGAAGATAGGATCATCTGAGTCATGTTGCCGGAGCTTTTGTTGCCACAGAGTACAATCGGACTTTTCAGCACCTTAATAGCCACGCCTTTTGCCAAAACGTCACAAAATTCGGCAGAGAGTAAGATCATTGTCTTGAGTCTTTTCTGACTCATTTTCAGTCGGATTCGTCAAAAGGGCACCGTGCAGTACGTGAAAATTAAAATAAAAACTAATTTTTGATTCCACTTGGCGGCACTGTGTGTATAACAAAATAATAACATTAAGATGTCTTCAGGTCGGGACGTTTTATTTACAGGTGAAGGTTTGGATTTTTAGGAGCATGTGCAGGGGAGTTATTAAGCATTCATTTATTTGTATTAGGTTCATTTTGTCTTCTTATTATTGATATTTGACTGATTCATTAAAAGCAGACAATTATGTTTTAGGTTAATTTTTTACCTGACATGTTTCGGCGAGTCTTTCGCCTTCTTCAGAGTGTCGCATGATGGTGTCTTGAGACCCGTCTTTATCAGCTGATGTTCCATGAGGGTGTGACTTACCTGTCAAAAAAATGAAAAAATCAGAGCAGTAAAAGAACAAGCACAACATGAACATTACAAATCAGCAATCACTGACCACTGCAAAAGGGAAAACCACATCATGGACCGGGAGAAGGGCAGGGTCATCCGCACAGAAGAGAACAAACAACAGCGCTGGATCAGAGAGGCCATTGAGATCTGCAAGCGAGGCATAAAAACCATGAACAGAGACAAGGGAGCCTTCATCCTCTCTACCACCTGGACCAGCATCTTGGCGGAGTGAACGGACAGCGGGGGGCGTGACTTGCCTTCATTCTTGTGACAGGTAAGTCACGCCCTCATGGAACATCAGCTGATAAAGACGGGACACAAGACAGCATCATGTGACACTCTGAAGAAGGCGAAAGACTTTCGTATTGTGACATGCTCAAGGCCTAAACACTCATCCGAGCAAATATAAGGTAGATTTTGTTCACCTGCCCGGAGAAAAACATCAACGAAAATAATTTGTATTTGTTTTAACCAGTTGGTGGCGCTACCACTGCGATCAAAAATAAGTTGGCAGCCGTCTTCAGGGCCTGAATATCCTCAAATGTGAAAGATTTCCAGAAGATGGATCATCTGAATCATTTTGCAGGAACTTTTGTTGCCACGGAGAATAATCAGACTCTGCGGCACCGTAATAGCCACGCCCTTTGAAGGAAAGTCATAAAAATAGGGATAGAGTAAGATCAATGTCTTGAGTCTTTTCTAGCCAATTTTCAATCGGATTCGTTAAAAGGGCACCATGCAGTACGTCAAAATGTAAAAAATGATATTGATTGGCGCAAGGTGTATAACTGAATATAAACATATAGATGTCTTCAGGTACAGACTCTTTATGTACATGTGAAGTTTTGGATTTTTAGCAGCATGTGCAGGAGAGTTATTAAGCATTTTGTCCATTGCGGCGAAGGAAATCTTAAGTGAAAACTTTGAAGCCCCGCCCCCGTCATATAGTATTTCGGAAACAAAAAATTTTAGCCCCAGTGTTTGTCCCAGGTCTTCAGATGCTACAGACAGAATTTTAAGGCAATCAGATGAAGCCTTTAGGATCAGGGTGCAAAAGAATGACCCCTGTAAACATGCAAAAAAGGGCAAAAGTCGGACTTTCAAAAATTCATAACTCACTTCCTGTTCATATTAGACGTTAAAATATCAAATTTTTCGCCATGCCCGATGAGACTGCCAAGTTTGGTGAGTTTTTGTGCATGTTTCGGGGGTCAAAAATGCGATCGAACAATCGGAAAAATAATAATAATAATAATTTCTACAAAAACAATAGGGACTTCGCAGCGGTCGCTGCTCAGGCCCTAATAATAATAATAATAATAATAATAAAAGTAATAATATTTTATACAAAAACAATAGGGACCTCGCCGCAGTCGCGGCTCGGGCCCCAATAATAATTTCTACACAAAGTCCATTGTGGTGACCCGCCACCTTTTAAGTAAATTCAAAATGGCCGACTTCCTGTAAAACCTAGCTCATTGCTCCAAGAGACTTTTTTGTAGGTCTTGGTCTTATACATACAGTGAACCCTCGCTACTTCGCGGTTCACCTTTCGCGGGTTCAGTGCTTCGCGGGTCTAAAAAATATTCGGGGGCATTGTAGTTTCGCCGAGCGGCACGACGGGGCGCTGGAGCGGTTAGACGGCCGGCGTGCGCCGAAGAAGAGCGTGGGCGAAGAGGAGAGTGGACGAAGAAGAGCACGTTCTCCCGGACACGATCGGTGGCGACGTTTCGCGCGGTTCGGACCGTACCAGAGCTCCGGCCAGCGTGCGTGGCAGTTAAGCCGTAGAGGAGCACCTTCCCCGGGCACGGGCGGTGCCAAGCGGCCCCTAAGTTTAACCGAATGGAAGCTCCGGAGGAGGAGGGCATGCTCGCGTCACAATAAGCCGAAGAGGAGCACCTTCCCCGGGCACGGGCGGTTCCAAGCGGCCCCTAAGTTTAACCGAATGGAAGCTCCGGGGGCGGAGGGCGGGCGTGTGTCACAGTTAAGCCAAATTGGAGCACCTCTTCTGCCCGGGCACGAGCGGAGCGCGAGGCTGTCAGTTATGAATGAATAAATGAATAAATAAATAAAGAATGCCACCTTTCATTTCACAGGGCACACCGGACGGCGTACCAGCAGGTAAAAGTCGGAGTAATTAAATAAATACTAAAAGAATGGCTGGGGAATAAAAAAATAATACGTTTTAATAATAATTTGGTTTTTTTGTTATAACATGAATTTCACTCTCTCTCTCCCCGTATATATATATATATATATATATATATATATATAAATATATATATATTTATTATATATATTGTTTATTTTTTTTAAGCATTTTTGAAGGTGCGCCGCTACTTCGCGGATTTTCAGTTTTCGCGGGTGGTCTCGGTCCCCGTTAACCGCGATAACCGAGGGTTCACTGTACTCCATAAAATTTACAAAAAGCGAGGTGAAACACTCAACCAGAGCTGCTTTTTTTAACATTTCTCGAGGGCCATGGCGAGCCATTTCAAAAAAGCTGCACAACTAACGTATAAAATATTGATAAATTTGCTCGGCCTGATGTGTGTGTAAAGTTTTACGAGTTGTCGTTCATATTTAGAACCTCATAATCAGCTTTGTTTTATTGCCGAACAGTGCAATGCCACTCCCACAACTTTTCACGAAAAAGGACGAATTTCGTATTGTGACATCCTCATGGCCGAAACAGTCATCCGAGCAAATATAAGGTAGATTTTGTTCACCTGCCCGGAGAAAAACATCAACGAAAATAATTTGTATTTGTTTTAACCAGTTGGTGGCGCTACCACTGCGATCAAAAATAAGTTGGCAGCCGTCTTCAGGGCCTGAATATCCTCAAATGTGAAAAATTTCGAGAAGATGGATCATCTGAATCATTTTGCAGGAACTTTTGTTGCCACGGAGAATAATCAGACTCTGCGGCACCGTAATAGCCACGCCCTTCGAAGGAAAATCACAAAAATAGGGATAGAGTAAGATCAATGTCTTGAGTCTTTTCTAGCCAATTTTCAATCAGATTCGTTAAAAGGGCACCGTGCAGTACGTCAAAATGTAAAAAATGATATTGATTGGCGCAAGGTGTATAACTGAATATAAACATATAGATGTCTTCAGGTACAGACTTTTTATGTACATGTGAAGTTTTGGATTTTTAGCAGCATGTGCAGGAGAGTTATTAAGCATTTTGTCCATTGCGGCGAAGGAAATCTTAAGTGAAAACTTTGAAGCCCCGCCCCCGTCATATAGTATTTCGGAAACAAAAAATTTTAGCCCCAGTGTTTGTCCCAGGTCTTCAGATGCTACAGACAGAATTTTAAGGCAATCAGATGAAGCCTTTAGGATCAGGGTGCAAAAGAATGACCCCTGTAAACATGCAAAAAAGGGCAAAAGTCGGACTTTCAAAAATTCATAACTCACTTCCTGTTCATATTAGACGTTAAAATATCAAATTTTTCGCCATGCCCGATGAGACTGCCAAGTTTGGTGAGTTTTTGTGCATGTTTCGGGGGTCAAAAATGCGATCGAACAATCGGAAAAATAATAATAATAATAATTTCTACAAAAACAATAGGGACTTCGCAGCGGTCGCTGCTCAGGCCCTAATAATAATAATAATAATATTAATAATAATAAAAGTAATAATATTTTCTACAAAAACAATAGGGACCTCGCAGCCGTCGCAGCTCGGGCCCTAATAACAATTTCTAGAAAAACAATAGGGACCTCGCAGCGGTCACTGCTCGGGCCCTAATAATAATAATAATAAAAATAATAATAATTTCCACAAAAACAATGGGGACCTCGTAGCGGTCGCTGCTCAGGCCCTAATAATAATTTCTACAAAAACAATAGGGACCTCGCCGCCGTCGCTGCTCGGGCCCCAATAATAATTTCTACACAAAGTCCATTGTGGTGACTCGCCCCCTTTTAAGTAAATTCAAAATGGCCGACTTCCTGTAAAACCTAGCTCATTGCTCCAAGAGACTTTTTTGTAGGTCTTGGTCTTATACATACAGTGAACCCTCGCTACTTCGCGGTTCACCTTTCGCGGGTTCAGTGCTTCGCGGGTCTAAAAAATATTCGGGGGCATTGTAGTTTCGCCGAGCGGCACGACGGGGCGCTGGAGCGGTTAGACGGCCGGCGTGCGCCGAAGAAGAGCGTGGGCGAAGAGGAGAGTGGACGAAGAAGAGCACGTTCTCCCGGACACGATCGGTGGCGACGTTTCGCGCGGTTCGGACCGTACCAGAGCTCCGGCCGGCGTGCGTGGCAGTTAAGCCGTAGAGGAGCACCTTCCCCGGGCACGGGCGGTGCCAAGCGGCCCCTAAGTTTAACCGAATGGAAGCTCCGGAGGAGGAGGGCATGCTCGCGTCACAGTAAGCCGAAGAGGAGCACCTTCCCCGGGCACGGGCGGTTCCAAGCGGCCCCTAAGTTTAACCGAATGGAAGCTCCGGAGGAGGAGGGCATGCTCGCGTCACAGTAAGCCGAAGAGGAGCACCTTCCCCGGGCACGGGCGGTTCCAAGCGGCCCCTAAGTTTAACTGAATGGAAGCTCCGGAGGAGGAGGGCATGCTCGCGTCACAGTAAGCCGAAGAGGAGCACCTTCCCCGGGCACGGGCGGTGCCAAGCGGCCCCTAAGTTTAACCGAATGGAAGTTCCGGGGGAGGAGGGCGGGCGTGTGTCACAGTTAAGCCGAATTGGAGCACCTCTTCCGCCCGGGCACGAGCGGAGCGCGAGGCTGTCAGTTATGAATGAATAAATGAATAAATAAATAAAGAATGCCACCTTTCATTTCACAGGGCACACCGGACGGCGTACCAGCAGGTAAAAGTCGGAGTAATTAAATAAATACAAAAAGAATGGCTGGGGAATAAAAAAATAAAACGTTTTAATAATAATTAGGTTTTTTTGTTCTAAAATGAATTTCACTCTCTCTCTCCCCGTATATATATATATATATATATATATATATATATATATATATATATATTTATTATATATATTGTATATTTTTTTTAAGCATTTTTGAAGGTGCGCCGCTACTTCGCGGATTTTCAGTTTTCGCGGGTGGTCTCGGTCCCCATTAACCGCGATAACCGAGGGTTCACTGTACTCCATAAAATTTACAAAAAGCGAGGTGAAACACTCAACCAGAGCTGCTTTTTTTTAACATTTCTCGAGGGCCATGGCGAGCCATTTCAAAAAAGCTGCACAACTAACTTATAAAATATTGATAAATTTGCTCGGCCTGATGTGTGTGTAAAGTTTTACGAGTTGTCGTTCATATTTAGAACCTCATAATCAGCTTTGTTTTATTGCCGAACAGTGCAATGCCACTCCCACAACTTATCACGAAAAATCATGAATTTCGTATTGTGACATCCTCATGGCCGAAACAGTCATCCGAGCATATATGAGGGCGACCATGTTGAGTTGCACGGAGAAAAACATCCAAGAAAATAACTTGTATTAGCTTTTACCAGTTGGTGGCGCTACTACTACGATGGAAAATAAGTTGGTAGATGTCTTCAGGGCTGAAGTATCCTCAAATGTGTACAACTTCGAGAAGATAGGATCATCTGAGTCATGTTGCCGGAGCTTTTGTTGCCACAAAGTACAATCGGACTTTTCAGCACCTTAATAGCCACGCCTTTTGCCAAAACGTCACAAAATTCGGCAGAGAGTAAGATCATTGTCTTGAGTCTTTTCTGACTAATTTTCAGTCGGATTCGTCAAAAGGGCACCGTGCAGTACGTGAAAATTAAAATAAAAACAAATTTTTGATTCCACTTGGCGGCACTGTGTGTATAACAAAATAATAACATTAAGATGTCTTCAGGTCGGGACGTTTTATTTACAGGTGAAGGTTTGGATTTTTAGGAGCATGTGCAGGGGAGTTATTAAGCATTCATTTATTTGTATTAGGTTCATTTTGTCTTCTTATTATTGATATTTGACTGATTCATTAAAAGCAGACATTTATGTTTTAGGTTAATTTTTTACCTGACATGTTTCGGCGAGTCTTTCGCCTTCTTCAGAGTGTCGCATGATGGTGTCTTGAGACCAGTCTTTATCAGCTGATGTTCCATGAGGGTGTGACTTACCTGTCAAAAAAATAAAAAAATCAGAGCAGTAAAAGAACAAGCACAACATGAACATTACAAATCAGCAATCACTGACCACTGCAAAAGGGAAAACCACATCATGGACCGGGAGAAGGGCAGGGTCATCCGCACAGAAGAGAACAAACAACAGCGCTGGATCAGAGAGGCCATTGAGATCTGCAAGCGAGGCATAAAAACCATGAACAGAGACAAGGGAGCCTTCATCCTCTCTACCACCTGGAGCAGCATTTTGGCGGAGTGAACGGACAGCGGGGGGCGTGACTTGCCTTCGTTCTTGTGACAGGTAAGTCACGCCCTCATGGAACATCAGCTGATAAAGACGGGCCACAAGACACCATCATGTGACACTCTGAAGAAGGCGAAAGACTTTCGTATTGTGACATCCTCAAGGCCTAAACACTCATCCGAGCAAATGTAAGGTAGATTTTGTTAACCTGCCCGGAGAAAAAAATCAACGAAAATAATTTGTATTTGTTTTAACCAGTTGGTGGTGCTACCACTGCGATCAAAAATAAGTTGGCAGCCGTCTTCAGGGCCTGAATATCCTCAAATGTGAAAAATTTCGAGAAGATGGATCATCTGAATCATTTTGCAGGAACTTTTGTTGCCACGGAGAATAATCAGACTCTGCGGCACCGTATTACCCACGCCCTTCGAAGGAAAGTCACAAAAATAGGGATAGAGTAAGATCAATGTCTTGAGTCTTTTCTAGCCAATTTTCAATCGGATTCGTTAAAAGGGCACCATGCAGTACGTCAAAATGTAAAAAATGATATTGATTGGCGCAAGGTGTATAACTGAATATAAACATATAGATGTCTTCAGGTACAGACTCTTTATGTACATGTGAAGTTTTGGATTTTTAGCAGCATGTGCAGGAGAGTTATTAAGCATTTTGTCCATTGCGGCGAAGGAAATCTTAAGTGAAAACTTTGAAGCCCCGCCCCCGTCATATAGTATTTCGGAAACAAAAAATTTTAGCCCCAGTGTTTGTCCCAGGTCTTCAGATGCTACAGACAGAATTTTAAGGCAATCAGATGAAGCCTTTAGGATCAGGGTGCAAAAGAATGACCCCTGTAAACATGCAAAAAAGGGCAAAAGTCGGACTTTCAAAAATTCATAACTCACTTCCTGTTCATATTAGACGTTAAAATATCAAATTTTTCGCCATGCCCGATGAGACTGCCAAGTTTGGTGAGTTTTTGTGCATGTTTCGGGGGTCAAAAATGCGATCGAACAATCGGAAAAATAATAATAATAATAATTTCTACAAAAACAATAGGGACTTCGCAGCGGTCGCTGCTCAGGCCCTAATAATAATAATAATAATAATAATAAAAGTAATAATGTTTTCTACAAAAACAATAGGGACCTGGCCGCGGTCGCTGCTCGGGCCCCAATAATAATTTCTACACAAAGTCCATTGTGGTGACCCGCCCCCTTTTAAGTAAATTCAAAATGGCCGACTTCCTGTAAAACCTAGCTCATTGCTCCAAGAGACTTTTTTGTAGGTCTTGGTCTTATACATACAGTGAACCCTCGCTACTTCGCGGTTCACCTTTCGCGGGTTCAGTGCTTCGCGGGTCTAAAAAATATTCGGGGGCATTGTAGTTTCGCCGAGCGGCACGACGGGGCGCTGGAGCGGTTAGACGGCCGGCGTGCGCCGAAGAAGAGCGTGGGCGAAGAGGAGAGTGGACGAAGAAGAGCACGTTCCCCCGGACACGATCGGTGGCGACGTTTCGCGCGGTTCGGAACGTACCAGAGCTCCGGCCGGCGTGCGTGGCAGTTAAGCCGTAGAGGAGCACCTTCCCCGGGCACGGGCGGTTCCAAGCGGCCCCTAAGTTTAACCGAATGGAAGCTCCGGAGGAGGAGGGCATGCTCGCGTCACAGTAAGCCGAAGAGGAGCACCTTCCCCGGGCACGGGCGGTGCCAAGCGGCCCCTAAGTTTAACCGAATGGAAGCTCCGGGGGCGGAGGGCGGGCGTGTGTCACAGTTAAGCCAAATTGGAGCACCTCTTCTGCCCGGGCACGAGCGGAGCGCGAGGCTGTCAGTTATGAATGAATAAATGAATAAATAAATAAAGAATGCCACCTTTCATTTCACAGGGCACACCGGACGGCGTACCAGCAGGTAAAAGTCGGAGTAATTAAATAAATACTAAAAGAATGGCTGGGGAATAAAAAAATAATACGTTTTAATAATAATTTGGTTTTTTTGTTATAACATGAATTTCACTCTCTCTCTCCCCGTATATATATATATATATATATATATATATATATATATATATATATATATATTTATTATATATATTGTTTATTTTTTTTAAGCATTTTTGAAGGTGCGCCGCTACTTCGCGGATTTTCAGTTTTCGCGGGTGGTCTCGGTCCCCGTTAACCGCGATAACCGAGGGTTCACTGTACTCCATAAAATTTACAAAAAGCGAGGTGAAACACTCAACCAGAGCTGCTTTTTTTAACATTTCTCGAGGGCCATGGCGAGCCATTTCAAAAAAGCTGCACAACTAACGTATAAAATATTGATAAATTTGCTCGGCCTGATGTGTGTGTAAAGTTTTACGAGTTGTCGTTCATATTTAGAACCTCATAATCAGCTTTGTTTTATTGCCGAACAGTGCAATGCCACTCCCACAACTTTTCACGAAAAAGGACGAATTTCGTATTGTGACATCCTCATGGCCGAAACAGTCATCCGAGCAAATATAAGGTAGATTTTGTTCACCTGCCCGGAGAAAAACATCAACGAAAATAATTTGTATTTGTTTTAACCAGTTGGTGGCGCTACCACTGCGATCAAAAATAAGTTGGCAGCCGTCTTCAGGGCCTGAATATCCTCAAATGTGAAAAATTTCGAGAAGATGGATCATCTGAATCATTTTGCAGGAACTTTTGTTGCCACGGAGAATAATCAGACTCTGCGGCACCGTAATAGCCACGCCCTTCGAAGGAAAGTCACAAAAATAGGGATAGAGTAAGATCAATGTCTTGAGTCTTTTCTAGCCAATTTTCAATCAGATTCGTTAAAAGGGCACCGTGCAGTACGTCAAAATGTAAAAAATGATATTGATTGGCGCAAGGTGTATAACTGAATATAAACATATAGATGTCTTCAGGTACAGACTTTTTATGTACATGTGAAGTTTTGGATTTTTAGCAGCATGTGCAGGAGAGTTATTAAGCATTTTGTCCATTGCGGCGAAGGAAATCTTAAGTGAAAACTTTGAAGCCCCGCCCCCGTCATATAGTATTTCGGAAACAAAAAATTTTAGCCCCAGTGTTTGTCCCAGGTCTTCAGATGCTACAGACAGAATTTTAATTGCCTTTAATTTTAAGGCAATCAGATGAAGCCTTTAGGATCAGGGTGCAAAAGAATGACCCCTGTAAACATGCAAAAAAGGGCAAAAGTCGGACTTTCAAAAATTCATAACTCACTTCCTGTTCATATTAGACGTTAAAATATCAAATTTTTCGCCATGCCCGATGAGACTGCCAAGTTTGGTGAGTTTTTGTGCATGTTTCGGGGGTCAAAAATGCGATCGAACAATCGGAAAAATAATAATAATAATAATTTCTACAAAAACAATAGGGACTTCGCAGCGGTCGCTGCTCAGGCCCTAATAATAATAATAATAATATTAATAATAATAAAAGTAATAATATTTTCTACAAAAACAATAGGGACCTATATATACCGTCGCAGCTCGGGCCCTAATAACAATTTCTAGAAAAACACTAGGGACCTCGCAGCGGTCACTGCTCGGGCCCTAATAATAATAATAATAAAAATAATAATAATTTCCACAAAAACAATGGGGACCTCGTAGCGGTCGCTGCTCAGGCCCTAATAATAATTTCTACAAAAACAATAGGGACCTCGCCGCCGTCGCTGCTCGGGCCCCAATAATAATTTCTACACAAAGTCCATTGTGGTGACTCGCCCCCTTTTAAGTAAATTCAAAATGGCCGACTTCCTGTAAAACCTAGCTCATTGCTCCAAGAGACTTTTTTGTAGGTCTTGGTCTTATACATACAGTGAACCCTCGCTACTTCGCGGTTCACCTTTCGCGGGTTCAGTGCTTCGCGGGTCTAAAAAATATTCGGGGGCATTGTAGTTTCGCCGAGCGGCACGACGGGGCGCTGGAGCGGTTAGACGGCCGGCGTGCGCCGAAGAAGAGCGTGGGCGAAGAGGAGAGTGGACGAAGAAGAGCACGTTCTCCCGGACACGATCGGTGGCGACGTTTCGCGCGGTTCGGACCGTACCAGAGCTCCGGCCGGCGTGCGTGGCAGTTAAGCCGTAGAGGAGCACCTTCCCCGGGCACGGGCGGTGCCAAGCGGCCCCTAAGTTTAACCGAATGGAAGCTCCGGAGGAGGAGGGCATGCTCGCGTCACAGTAAGCCGAAGAGGAGCACCTTCCCCGGGCACGGGCGGTTCCAAGCGGCCCCTAAGTTTAACCGAATGGAAGCTCCGGAGGAGGAGGGCATGCTCGCGTCACAGTAAGCCGAAGAGGAGCACCTTCCCCGGGCACGGGCGGTTCCAAGCGGCCCCTAAGTTTAACTGAATGGAAGCTCCGGAGGAGGAGGGCATGCTCGCGTCACAGTAAGCCGAAGAGGAGCACCTTCCCCGGGCACGGGCGGTGCCAAGCGGCCCCTAAGTTTAACCGAATGGAAGTTCCGGGGGAGGAGGGCGGGCGTGTGTCACAGTTAAGCCGAATTGGAGCACCTCTTCCGCCCGGGCACGAGCGGAGCGCGAGGCTGTCAGTTATGAATGAATAAATGAATAAATAAATAAAGAATGCCACCTTTCATTTCACAGGGCACACCGGACGGCGTACCAGCAGGTAAAAGTCGGAGTAATTAAATAAATACAAAAAGAATGGCTGGGGAATAAAAAAATAATACGTTTTAATAATAATTTGGTTTTTTTGTTCTAAAATGAATTTCACTCTCTCTCTCCCCGTATATATATATATATATATATATATATATATATATATATATATTTATTATATATATTGTATATTTTTTTTAAGCATTTTTGAAGGTGCGCCGCTACTTCGCGGATTTTCAGTTTTCGCGGGTGGTCTCGGTCCCCATTAACCGCGATAACCGAGGGTTCACTGTACTCCATAAAATTTACAAAAAGCGAGGTGAAACACTCAACCAGAGCTGCTTTTTTTTAACATTTCTCGAGGGCCATGGCGAGCCATTTCAAAAAAGCTGCACAACTAACTTATAAAATATTGA
The DNA here is from genome assembly GCF_059441095.1 of Idiotropiscis lumnitzeri. NCBI lineage: Eukaryota > Metazoa > Chordata > Actinopteri > Syngnathiformes > Syngnathidae > Idiotropiscis > Idiotropiscis lumnitzeri. The sequence goes on along the minus strand of NW_028283632.1, from coordinate 98,445 downwards.
TAAATTTGCTCGGCCTGATGTGTGTGTAAAGTTTTACGAGTTGTCGTTCATATTTAGAACCTCATAATCAGCTTTGTTTTATTGCCGAACAGTGCAATGCCACTCCCACAACTTTTCACGAAAAATCATGAATTTCGTATTGTGACATCCTCATGGCCGAAACAGTCATCCGAGCATATATGAGGGCGACCATGTTGAGTTGCACGGAGAAAAACATCCAAGAAAATAACTTGTATTAGCTTTTACCAGTTGGTGGCGCTACTACTATGATGTAAAATAAGTTGGTAGATGTCTTCAGGGCTGAAGTATCCTCAAATGTGTACAACTTCGAGAAGATAGGATCATCTGAGTCATGTTGCCGGAGCTTTTGTTGCCACAAAGTACAATCTGACTTTTCAGCACCTTAATAGCCACGCCTTTTGCCAAAACGTCACAAAATTCGGCAGAGAGTAAGATCATTGTCTTGAGTCTTTTCTGACTAATTTTCAGTCGGATTCGTCAAAAGGGCACCGTGCAGTACGTGAAAATTAAAATAAAAACAAATTTTTGATTCCACTTGGCGGCACTGTGTGTATAACAAAATAATAACATTAAGATGTCTTCAGGTCGGGACGTTTTATTTACAGGTGAAGGTTTGGATTTTTAGGAGCATGTGCAGGGGAGTTATTAAGCATTCATTTATTTGTATTAGGTTCATTTTGTCTTCTTATTATTGATATTTGACTGATTCATTAAAAGCAGACATTTATGTTTTAGGTTAATTTTTTACCTGACATGTTTCGGCGAGTCTTTCGCCTTCTTCAGAGTGTCGCATGATGGTGTCTTGAGACCAGTCTTTATCAGCTGATGTTCCATGAGGGTGTGACTTACCTGTCAAAAAAATTAAAAAATCAGAGCAGTAAAAGAACAAGCACAACATGAACATTACAAATCAGCAATCACTGACCACTGCAAAAGGGAAAACCACATCATGGACCGGGAGAAGGGCAGGGTCATCCGCACAGAAGAGAACAAACAACAGCGCTGGATCAGAGAGGCCATTGAGATCTGCAAGCGAGGCATAAAAACCATGAACAGAGACAAGGGAACCTTCATCCTCTCTACCACCTGGAGCAGCATTTTGGCGGAGTGAACGGACAGCGGGGGGCGTGACTTGCCTTCGTTCTTGTGACAGGTAAGTCACCCCCTCATGGAACATCAGCTGATAAAGACGGGCCACAAGACACCATCATGTGACACTCTGAAGAAGGCGAAAGACTTTCGTATTGTGACATCCTCAAGGCCTAAACACTCATCCGAGCAAATGTAAGGTAGATTTTGTTAACCTGCCCGGAGAAAAAAATCAACGAAAATAATTTGTATTTGTTTTAACCAGTTGGTGGTGCTACCACTGCGATCAAAAATAAGTTGGCAGCCGTCTTCAGGGCCTGAATATCCTCAAATGTGAAAAATTTCGAGAAGATGGATCATCTGAATCATTTTGCAGGAACTTTTGTTGCCACGGAGAATAATCAGACTCTGCGGCACCGTAATACCCACGCCCTTCGAAGGAAAGTCACAAAAATAGGGATAGAGTAAGATCAATGTCTTGAGTCTTTTCTAGCCAATTTTCAATCAGATTCGTTAAAAGGGCACCGTGCAGTACGTCAAAATGTAAAAAATGATATTGATTGGCGCAAGGTGTATAACTGAATATAAACATATAGATGTCTTCAGGTCCAGACTCTTTATGTACATGTGAAGTTTTGGATTTTTAGCAGCATGTGCAGGAGAGTTATTAAGCATTTTGTCCATTGCGGCGAAGGAAATCTTAAGTGAAAACTTTGATGCCCCGCCCCCGTCATATAGTATTTCGGAAACAAAAAATTTTAGCCCCAGTGTTTGTGCCAGGTCTTCAGATGCTACAGACAGAATTTTAAGGCAATCAGATGAAGCCTTTAGGATCAGGGTGCAAAAGAATGACCCCTGTAAACATGCAAAAAAGGGCAAAAGTCGGACTTTCAAAAATTCATAACTCACTTCCTGTTCATATTAGACGTTAAAATATCAAATTTTTCGCCATGCCCGATGAGACTGCCAAGTTTGGTGAGTTTTTGTGCATGTTTCGGGGGTCAAAAATGCGATCGAACAATCGGAAAAATAATAATAATAATAATTTCTACAAAAACAATAGGGACTTCGCAGCGGTCGCTGCTCAGGCCCTAATAATAATAATAATAATAATAATAAAAGTAATAATATTTTCTACAAAAACAATAGGGACCTCGCAGCCGTCGCAGCTCGGGCCCTAATAACAATTTCTAGAAAAACAATAGGGACCTCGCCGCCGTCGCTGCTCGGGCCCCAATAATAATTTCTACACAAAGTCCATTGTGGTGACCCGCCCCCTTTTAAGTAAATTCAAAATGGCCGACTTCCTGTAAAACCTAGCTCATTGCTCCAAGAGACTTTTTTGTAGGTCTTGGTCTTATACATACAGTGAACCCTCGCTACTTCGCGGTTCACCTTTCGCGGGTTCAGTGCTTCGCGGGTCTAAAAAATATTCGGGGGCATTGTAGTTTCGCCGAGCGGCACGACGGGGCGCTGGAGCGGTTAGACGGCCGGCGTGCGCCGAAGAAGAGCGTGGGCGAAGAGGAGAGTGGACGAAGAAGAGCACGTTCCCCCGGACACGATCGGTGGCGACGTTTCGCGCGGTTCGGACCGTACCAGAGCTCCGGCCAGCGTGCGTGGCAGTTAAGCCGTAGAGGAGCACCTTCCCCGGGCACGGGCGGTGCCAAGCGGCCCCTAAGTTTAACCGAATGGAAGCTCCGGAGGAGGAGGGCATGCTCGCGTCACAGTAAGCCAAAGAGGAGCACCTTCCCCGGGCACGGGCGGTTCCAAGCGGCCCCTAAGTTTAACCGAATGGAAGCTCCGGAGGAGGAGGGCATGCTCGCGTCACAGTAAGCCGAAGAGGAGCACCTTCCCCGGGCACGGGCGGTGCCAAGCGGCCCCTAAGTTTAACCGAATGGAATCTCCGGGGGAGGAGGACGGGCGTGTGTCACAGTTAAGCCAAATTGGAGCACCTCTTCTGCCCGGGCACGAGCGGAGCGCGAGGCTGTCAGTTATGAATGAATAAATAAATAAAGAATGCCACCTTTCATTTCACAGGGCACACCGGACGGCGTACCAGCAGGTAAAAGTCGGAGTAATTAAATAAATACAAAAAGAATGGCTGGGGAATAAAAAAATAATACGTTTTAATATTAATTTGGTTTTTTTGTTATAACATGAATTTCACTCTCTCTCTCCCCGTATATATATATATATATATATATATATATATATATATATATATATATATATTTATATATTTATTATATATATTGTATATTTTTTTTAAGCATTTTTGAAGGTGCGCCGCTACTTCGCGGATTTTCAGTTTTCGCGGGTGGTCTCGGTCCCCATTAACCGCGATAACCGAGGGTTCACTGTACTCCATAAAATTTACAAAAAGCGAGGTGAAACACTCAACCAGAGCTGCTTTTTTTTAACATTTCTCGAGGGCCATGGCGAGCCATTTCAAAAAAGCTGCACAACTAACGTATAAAATATTGATAAATTTGCTCGGCCTGATGTGTGTGTAAAGTTTTACGAGATGTCGTTCATATTTAGAACCTCATAATCAGCTTTGTTTTATTGCCGAACAGTGCAATGCCACTCCCACAACTTTTCACGAAAAATCACGAATTTCGTATTGTGACATCCTCATGGCCGAAACAGTCATCCGAGCATATATGAGGGCGACCTTGTTGAGTTGCACGGAGAAAAACATCCAAGAAAATAACTTGTATTAGCTTTTACCAGTTGGTGGCGCTACTACTACGATGTAAAATAAGTTGGTAGATGTCTTCAGGGCTGAAGTATCCTCAAATGTGTACAACTTCGAGAAGATAGGATCATCTGAGTCATGTTGCCGGAGCTTTTGTTGCCACAGAGTACAATCGGACTTTTCAGCACCTTAATAGCCACGCCTTTTGCCAAAACGTCACAAAATTCGGCAGAGAGTAAGATCATTGTCTTGAGTCTTTTCTGACTAATTTTCAGTCGGATTCGTCAAAAGGGCACCGTGCAGTACGTGAAAATTAAAATAAAAACACATTTTTGATTCCACTTGGCGGCACTGTGTGTATAACAAAATAATAACATTAAGATGTCTTCAGGTCGGGACGTTTTATTTACAGGTGAAGGTTTGGATTTTTAGGAGCATGTGCAGGGGAGTTATTAAGCATTCATTTATTTGTATTAGGTTCATTTTGTCTTCTTATTATTGATATTTGACTGATTCATTAAAAGCAGACAATTATGTTTTAGGTTAATTTTTTACCTGACATGTTTCGGCGAGTCTTTCGCCTTCTTCAGAGTGTCGCATGATGGTGTCTTGAGACCCGTCTTTATCAGCTGATGTTCCATGAGGGTGTGACTTACCTGTCAAAAAAATGAAAAATCAGAGCAGTAAAAGAACAAGCACAACATGAACATTACAAATCAGCAATCACTGACCACTGCAAAAGGGAAAACCACATCATGGACCGGGAGAAGGGCAGGGTCATCCGCACCGAAGAGAACAAACAACAGCGCTGGATCAGAGAGGCCATTGAGATCTGCAAGCGAGGCATAAAAACCATGAACAGAGACAAGGGAGCCTTCATCCTCTCTACCACCTGGAGCAGCATTTTGGCGGAGTGAACGGACAGCGGGGGGCGTGACTTGCCTTCATTCTTGTGACAGGTAAGTCACGCCCTCATGGAACATCAGCTGATAAAGACGGGCCACAAGACACCATCATGTGACACTCTGAAGAAGGCGAAAGACTTTCGTATTGTGACATCCTCAAGGCCTAAACACTCATCCGAGCAAATGTAAGGTAGATTTTGTTAACCTGCCCGGAGAAAAAAATCAACGAAAATAATTTGTATTTGTTTTAACCAGTTGGTGGCGCTACCACTGCGATCAAAAATAAGTTGGCAGCCGTCTTCAGGGCCTGAATATCCTCAAATGTGAAAAATTTCGAGAAGATGGATCATCTGAATCATTTTGCAGGAACTTTTGTTGCCACGGAGAATAATCAGACTCTGCGGCACCGTAATAGCCACGCCCTTCGAAGGAAAGTCACAAAAATAGGGATAGAGTAAGATCAATGTCTTGAGTCTTTTCTAGCCAATTTTCAATCAGATTCGTTAAAAGGGCACCGTGCAGTACGTCAAAATGTAAAAAATGATATTGATTGGCGCAAGGTGTATAACTGAATATAAACATATAGATGTCTTCAGGTACAGACTCTTTATGTACATGTGAAGTTTTGGATTTTTAGCAGCATGTGCAGGAGAGTTATTAAGCATTTTGTCCATTGCGGCGAAGGAAATCTTAAGTGAAAACTTTGATGCCCCGCCCCCGTCATATAGTATTTCGGAAACAAAAAATTTTAGCCCCAGTGTTTGTGCCAGGTCTTCAGATGCTACAGACAGAATTTTAAGGCAATCAGATGAAGCCTTTAGGAACAGGGTGCAAAAGAATGACCCCTGTAAACATGCAAAAAAGGGCAAAAGTCGGACTTTCAAAATTTCATAACTCACTTCCTGTTCATATTAGACGTTAAAATATCAAATTTTTCGCCATGCCCGATGAGACTGCCAAGTTTGGTGAGTTTTTGTGCATGTTTCGGGGGTCAAAAATGCGATCGAACAATCGGAAAAATAATAATAATAATAATTTCTACAAAAACAATAGGGACTTCGCAGCGGTCGCTGCTCAGGCCCTAATAATAATAATAATAATAATAATAAAAGTAATAATATTTTCTACAAAAACAATAGGGACCTCGCCGCGGTCGCTGCTCGGGCCCCAATAATAATTTCTACACAAAGTCCATTGTGGTGACCCGCCCCCTTTTAAGTAAATTCAAAATGGCCGACTTCCTGTAAAACCTAGCTCATTGCTCCAAGAGACTTTTTTGTAGGTCTTGGTCTTATACATACAGTGAACCCTCGCTACTTCGCGGTTCACCTTACGCGGGTTCAGTGCTTCGCGGGTCTAAAAAATATTCGGGGGCATTGTAGTTTCGCCGAGCGGCACGACGGGGCGCTGGAGCGGTTAGACGGCCGGCGTGCGCCGAAGAAGAGCGTGGGCGAAGAGGAGAGTGGACGAAGAAGAGCACGTTCCCCCGGACACGATCGGTGGCGACGTTTCGCGCGGTTCGGACCGTACCAGAGCTCCGGCCAGCGTGCGTGGCAGTTAAGCCGTAGAGGAGCACCTTCCCCGGGCACGGGCGGTGCCAAGCGGCCCCTAAGTTTAACCGAATGGAAGCTCCGGAGGAGGAGGGCATGCTCGCGTCACAGTAAGCCGAAGAGGAGCACCTTCCCCGGGCACGGGCGGTTCCAAGCGGCCCCTAAGTTTAACCGAATGGAAGCTCCGGAGGAGGAGGGCATGCTCGCGTCACAGTAAGCCGAAAAGGAGCACCTTCCCCGGGCACGGGCGGTGCCAAGCGGCCCCTAAGTTTAACCGAATGGAAGCTCCGGGGGAGGAGGGCGGGCGTGTGTCACAGTTAAGCCAAATTGGAGCACCTCTTCTGCCCGGGCACGAGCGGAGCGCGAGGCTGTCAGTTATGAATGAATAAATGAATAAATAAATAAAGAATGCCACCTTTCATTTCACAGGGCACACCGGACGGCGTACCAGCAGGTAAAAGTCGGAGTAATTAAATAAATACAAAAAGAATGGCTGGGGAATAAAAAAATAATACGTTTTAATAATAATTAGTTTTTTTTGTTATAACATGAATTTCACTCTCTCTCTTCCCGTATATATATATATATATATATATATATATATATTTATTATATATATTGTATATTTTTTTTAAGCATTTTTGAAGGTGCGCCGCTACTTCGCGGATTTTCAGTTTTCGCGGGTGGTCTCGGTCCCCATTAACCGCGATAACCGAGGGTTCACTGTACTCCATAAAATTTACAAAAAGCGAGGTGAAACACTCAACCAGAGCTGCTTTTTTTAAAACATTTCTCGAGGGCCATGGCGAGCCATTTCAAAAAAGCTGCACAACTAACGTATAAAATATTGATAAATTTGCTCGGCCTGATGTGTGTGTAAAGTTTCACGAGTTGTCGTTCATATTTAGAACCTCATAATCAGCGTTGTTTTATTGCCGAACAGTGCAATGCCACTCCCACAACTTTTCACGAAAAAGGACTAATTTCGTATTGTGACATCCTCATGGCCGAAACAGTCATCCGAGCATATATGAGGGCGACCTTGTTGAGTTGCACGGAGAAAAACATCCAAGAAAATAACTTGTATTAGCTTTTACCAGTTGGTGGCGCTACTACTACGATGTAAAATAAGTTGGTAGATGTCTTCAGGGCTGAAGTATCCTCAAATGTGTACAACTTCGAGAAGATAGGATCATCTGAGTCATGTTGCCGGAGCTTTTGTTGCCACAGAGTACAATCGGACTTTTCAGCACCTTAATAGCCACGCCTTTTGCCAAAACGTCACAAAATTCGGCAGAGAGTAAGATCATTGTCTTGAGTCTTTTCTGACTAATTTTCAGTCGGATTCGTCAAAAGGGCACCGTGCAGTACGTGAAAATTAAAATAAAAAAAAATTTTTGATTCCACTTGGCGGCACTGTGTGTATAACAAAATAATAACATTAAGATGTCTTCAGGTCGGGACGTTTTATTTACAGGTGAAGGTTTGGATTTTTAGGAGCATGTGCAGGGGAGTTATTAAGCATTCATTTATTTGTATTAGGTTCATTTTGTCTTCTTATTATTGATATTTGACTGATTCATTAAAAGCAGACAATTATGTTTTAGGTTAATTTTTTACCTGACATGTTTCGGCGAGTCTTTCGCCTTCTTCAGAGTGTCGCATGATGGTGTCTTGAGACCCGTCTTTATCAGCTGATGTTCCATGAGGGTGTGACTTACCTGTCAAAAAAATGAAAAAATCAGAGCAGTAAAAGAACAAGCACAACATGAACATTACAAATCAGCAATCACTGACCACTGCAAAAGGGAAAACCACATCATGGACCGGGAGAAGGGCAGGGTCATCCGCACAGAAGAGAACAAACAACAGCGCTGGATCAGAGAGGCCATTGAGATCTGCAAGCGAGGCATAAAAACCATGAACAGAGACAAGGGAGCCTTCATCCTCTCTACCACCTGGACCAGCATCTTGGCGGAGTGAACGGACAGCGGGGGGCGTGACTTGCCTTCATTCTTGTGACAGGTAAGTCACGCCCTCATGGAACATCAGCTGATAAAGACGGGTCACAAGACAGCATCATGTGACACTCTGAAGAAGGCGAAAGACTTTTGTATTGTGACATGCTCAAGGCCTAAACACTCATCCGAGCAAATATAAGGTAGATTTTGTTCACCTGCCCGGAGAAAAACATCAACGAAAATAATTTGTATTTGTTTTAACCAGTTGGTGGCGCTACCACTGCGATCAAAAATAAGTTGGCAGCCGTCTTCAGGGCCTGAATATCCTCAAATGTGAAAGATTTCCAGAAGATGGATCATCTGAATCATTTTGCAGGAACTTTTGTTGCCACGGAGAATAATCAGACTCTGCGGCACCGTAATAGCCACGCCCTTTGAAGGAAAGTCATAAAAATAGGGATAGAGTAAGATCAATGTCTTGAGTCTTTTCTAGCCAATTTTCAATCGGATTCGTTAAAAGGGTACCATGCAGTACGTCAAAATGTAAAAAATGATATTGATTGGCGCAAGGTGTATAACTGAATATAAACATATCGATGTCTTCAGGTACAGACTCTTTATGTACATGTGAAGTTTTGGATTTTTAGCAGCATGTGAAGGAGAGTTATTAAGCATTTTGTCCATTGCGGCGAAGGAAATCTTAAGTGAAAACTTTGAAGCCCCGCCCCCGTCATATAGTATTTCGGAAACAAAAAGTTTTAGCCCCAGTGTTTGTCCCAGGTCTTCAGATGCTACAGACAGAATTTTAAGGCAATCAGATGAAGCCTTTAGGATCAGGGTGCAAAAGAATGACCCCTGTAAACATGCAAAAAAGGGCAAAAGTCGGACTTTCAAAAATTCATAACTCACTTCCTGTTCATATTAGACGTTAAAATATCAAATTTTTCGCCATGCCCGATGAGACTGCCAAGTTTGGTGAGTTTTTGTGCATGTTTCGGGGGTCAAAAATGCGATCGAACAATCGGAAAAATAATAATAATAATAATTTCTACAAAAACAATAGGGACTTCGCAGCGGTCGCTGCTCAGGCCCTAATAATAATAATAATAATAATAATAAAAGTAATAATGTTTTCTACAAAAACAATAGGGACCTCGCCGCGGTCGCTGCTCGGGCCCCAATAATAATTTCTACACAAAGTCCATTGTGGTGACCCGCCCCCTTTTAAGTAAATTCAAAATGGCCGACTTCCTGTAAAACCTAGCTCATTGCTCCAAGAGACTTTTTTGTAGGTCTTGGTCTTATACATACAGTGAACCCTCGCTACTTCGCGGTTCACCTTTCGCGGGTTCAGTGCTTCGCGGGTCTAAAAAATATTCGGGGGCATTGTAGTTTCGCAGAGCGGCACGACGGGGCGCTGGAGCGGTTAGACGGCCGGCGTGCGCCGAAGAAGAGCGTGGGCGAAGAGGAGAGTGGACGAAGAAGAGCACGTTCCCCCGGACACAATCGGTGGCGACGTTTCGCGCGGTTCGGACCGTACCAGAGCTCCGGCCGGCGTGCGTGGCAGTTAAGCCGTAGAGGAGCACCTTCCCCGGGCACGGGCGGTTCCAAGCGGCCCCTAAGTTTAACCGAATGGAAGCTCCGGAGGAGGAGGGCATGCTCGCGTCACAGTAAGCCGAAGAGGAGCACCTTCCCCCGGCACGGGCGGTGCCAAGCGGCCCCTAAGTTTAACCGAATGGAAGCTCCGGGGGAGGAGGGCGGGCGTGTGTCACAGTTAAGCCAAATTGGAGCACCTCTTCTGCCCGGGCACGAGCGGAGCGCGAGGCTGTCAGTTATGAATGAATAAATGAATAAATAAATAAAGAATGCCACCTTTCATTTCACAGGGCACACCGGACGGCGTACCAGCAGGTAAAAGTCGGAGTAATTAAATAAATACTAAAAGAATGGCTGGGGAATAAAAAAATAATACGTTTTAATAATAATTTGTTTTTTTTGTTATAACATGAATTTCACTCTCTCTCTCCCCGTATATATATATATATATATATATATATATATATATATATATTTATTATATATATTGTATATTTTTTTTAAGCATTTTTGAAGGTGCGCCGCTACTTCGCGGATTTTCAGTTTTCGCGGGTGGTCTCGGTCCCCATTAACCGCGATAACCGAGGGTTCACTGTACTCCATAAAATTTACAAAAAGCGAGGTGAAACACTCAACCAGAGCTGCTTTTTTTTAACATTTCTCGAGGGCCATGGCGAGCCATTTCAAAAAAGCTGCACAACTAACGTATAAAATATTGATAAATTTGCTCGGCCTGATGTGTGTGTAAAGTTTTACGAGTTGTCGTTCATATTTAGAACCTCATAATCAGCTTTGTTTTATTGCCGAACAGTGTAATGCCACTCCCACAACTTTTCACGAAAAAGGACGAATTTCGTATTGTGACATCCTCATGGCCGAAACAGTCATCCGAGCATATATGAGGGCGACCTTGTTGAGTTGCACGGAGAAAAACATCCAAGAAAATAACTTGTATTAGCTTTTACCAGTTGGTGGCGCTACTACTACGATGTAAAATAAGTTGGTAGATGTCTTCAGGGCTGAAGTATCCTCAAATGTGTACAACTTCGAGAAGATAGGATCATCTGAGTCATGTTGCCGGAGCTTTTGTTGCCACAGAGTACAATCGGACTTTTCAGCACCTTAATAGCCACGCCTTTTGCCAAAACGTCAAGAAATTCGGCAGAGAGTAAGATCATTGTCTTGAGTCTTTTCTGACTAATTTTCAGTCGGATTCGTCAAAAGGGCACCGTGCAGTACGTGAAAATTAAAATAAAAACAAATTTTTGATTCCACTTGGCGGCACTGTGTGTATAACAAAATAATAACATTACGATGTCTTCAGGTCGGGACGTTTTATTTACAGGTGAAGGTTTGGATTTTTAGGAGCATGTGCAGGGGAGTTATTAAGCATTCATTTATTTGTATTAGGTTCATTTTGTCTTCTTATTATTGATATTTGACTGATTCATTAAAAGCAGACAATTATGTTTTAGGTTAATTTTTTACCTGACATGTTTCGGCGAGTCTTTCGCCTTCTTCAGAGTGTCGCATGATGGTGTCTTGAGCTGATGTTCCATGAGGGTGTGACTTACCTGTCAAAAAAATGAAAAAAATCAGAGCAGTAAAAGAACAAGCACAACATGAACATTACAAATCAGCAATCACTGACCACTGCAAAAGGGAAAACCACATCATGGACCGGGAGAAGGGCAGGGTCATCCGCACAGAAGAGAACAAACAACAGCGCTGGATCAGAGAGGCCATTGAGATCTGCAAGCGAGGCATAAAAACCATGAACAGAGACAAGGGAGCCTTCATCCTCTCTACCACCTGGACCAGCATCTTGGCGGAGTGAACGGACAGCGGGGGGCGTGACTTGCCTTCATTCTTGTGACAGGTAAGTCACGCCCTCATGGAACATCAGCTGATAAAGACGGGTCACAAGACAGCATCATGTGACACTCTGAAGAAGGCGAAAGACTTTCGTATTGTGACATGCTCAAGGCCTAAACACTCATCCGAACAAATATAAGGTAGATTTTGTTCACCTGCCCGGAGAAAAACATCAACGAAAATAATTTGTATTTGTTTTAACCAGTTGGTGGCGCTACCACTGCGATCAAAAATAAGTTGGCAGCCGTCTTCAGGGCCTGAATATCCTCAAATGTGAAAAATTTCGAGAAGATGGATCATCTGAATCATTTTGCAGGAACTTTTGTTGCCACGGAGAATAATCAGACTCTGCGGCACCGTAATAGCCACGCCCTTCGAAGGAAAGTCACAAAAATAGGGATAGAGTAAGATCAATGTCTTGAGTCTTTTCTAGCCAATTTTCAATCAGATTCGTTAAAAGGGCACCGTGCAGTACGTCAAAATGTAAAAAATGATATTGATTGGCGCAAGGTGTATAACTGAATATAAACATATAGATGTCTTCAGGTACAGACTTTTTATGTACATGTGAAGTTTTGGATTTTTAGCAGCATGTGCAGGAGAGTTATTAAGCATTTTGTCCATTGCGGCGAAGGAAATCTTAAGTGAAAACTTTGAAGCCCCGCCCCCGTCATATAGTATTTCGGAAACAAAAAATTTTAGCCCCAGTGTTTGTCCCAGGTCTTCAGATGCTACAGACAGAATTTTAAGGCAATCAGATGAAGCCTTTAGGATCAGGGTGCAAAAGAATGACCCCTGTAAACATGCAAAAAAGGGCAAAAGTCGGACTTTCAAAAATTCATAACTCACTTCCTGTTCATATTAGACGTTAAAATATCAAATTTTTCGCCATGCCCGATGAGACTGCCAAGTTTGGTGAGTTTTTGTGCATGTTTCGGGGTCAAAAATGCGATCGAACAATCGGAAAAATAATAATAATAATAATTTCTACAAAAACAATAGGGACTTCGCAGCGGTCGCTGCTCAGGCCCTAATAATAATAATAATAATATTAATAATAATAAAAGTAATAATATTTTCTACAAAAACAATAGGGACCTCGCAGCCGTCGCAGCTCGGGCCCTAATAACAATTTCTAGAAAAACAATAGGGACCTCGCAGCGGTCACTGCTCGGGCCCTAATAATAATAATAATAAAAATAATAATAATTTCCACAAAAACAATGGGGACCTCGTAGCGGTCGCTGCTCAGGCCCTAATAATAATTTCTACAAAAACAATAGGGACCTCGCCGCCGTCGCTGCTCGGGCCCCAATAATAATTTCTACACAAAGTCCATTGTGGTGACCCGCCCCCTTTTAAGTAAATTCAAAATGGCCGACTTCCTGTAAAACCTAGCTCATTGCTCCAAGAGACTTTTTTGTAGGTCTTGGTCTTATACATACAGTGAACCCTCGCTACTTCGCGGTTCACCTTTCGCGGGTTCAGTGCTTCGCGGGTCTAAAAAATATTCGGGGGCATTGTAGTTTCGCCGAGCGGCACGACGGGGCGCTGGAGCGGTTAGACGGCCGGCGTGCGCCGAAGAAGAGCGTGGGCGAAGAGGAGAGTGGACGAAGAAGAGCACGTTCTCCCGGACACGATCGGTGGCGACGTTTCGCGCGGTTCGGACCGTACCAGAGCTCCGGCCGGCGTGCGTGGCAGTTAAGCCGTAGAGGAGCACCTTCCCCGGGCACGGGCGGTTCCAAGCGGCCCCTAAGTTTAACCGAATGGAAGCTCCGGAGGAGGAGGGCATGCTCGCGTCACAGTAAGCCGAAGAGGAGCACCTTCCCCGGGCACGGGCGGTGCCAAGCGGCCCCTAAGTTTAACCGAATGGAAGCTCCGGGGGAGGAGGACGGGCGTGTGTCACAGTTAAGCCAAATTGGAGCACCTCTTCTGCCCGGGCACGAGCGGAGCGCGAGGCTGTCAGTTATGAATGAATAAATGAATAAATAAATAAAGAATGCCACCTTTCATTTCACAGGGCACACCGGACGGCGTACCAGCAGGTAAAAGTCGGAGTAATTAAATAAATACAAAAAGAATGGCTGGGGAATAAAAAAATAATACGTTTTAATAATAATTTGTTTTTTTTGTTATAACATGAATTTCACTCTCTCTCTCCCCGTATATATAAATATATATATATATATATATTTATATATTTATTATATATATTGTATATTTTTTTTAAGCATTTTTGAAGGTGCGCCGCTACTTCGCGGATTTTCAGTTTTCGCGGATGGTCTCGGTCCCCATTAACCGCGATAACCGAGGGTTCACTGTACTCCATAAAATTTACAAAAAGCGAGGTGAAACATTCAACCAGAGCTGCTTTTTTTTAACATTTCTCGAGGGCCATGGCGAGCCATTTCAAAAAAGCTGCACAACTAACGTATAAAATATTGATAAATTTGCTCGGCCTCATGTGTGTGTAAAGTTTTACGAGTTGTCGTTCATATTTAGAACCTCATAATCAGCTTTGTTTTATTGCCGAACAGTGCAATGCCACTCCCACAACTTTTCACGAAAAATCACGAATTTCGTATTGTGACATCCTCATGGCCGAAACAGTCATCCGAGCATATATGAGGGCGACCTTGTTGAGTTGCACGGAGAAAAACATCCAAGAAAATAACTTGTATTAGCTTTTACCAGTTGGTGGCGCTACTACTACGATGTAAAATAAGTTGGTAGATGTCTTCAGGGCTGAAGTATCCTCAAATGTGTACAACTTCGAGAAGATAGGATCATCTGAGTCATGTTGCCGGAGCTTTTGTTGCCACAGAGTACAATCGGACTTTTCAGCACCTTAATAGCCACGCCTTTTGCCAAAACGTCACAAAATTCGGCAGAGAGTAAGATCATTGTCTTGAGTCTTTTCTGACTAATTTTCAGTCGGATTCGTCAAAAGGGCACCGTGCAGTACGTGAAAATTAAAATAAAAACAAATTTTTGATTCCACTTGGCGGCACTGTGTGTATAACAAAATAATAACATTAAGATGTCTTCAGGTCGGGACGTTTTATTTACAGGTGAAGGTTTGGATTTTTAGGAGCATGTGCAGGGGAGTTATTAAGCATTTATTTATTTGTATTAGGTTCATTTTGTCTTCTTATTATTGATATTTGACTGATTCATTAAAAGCAGACAATTATGTTTTAGGTTAATTTTTTACCTGACATGTTTCGGCGAGTCTTTCGCCTTCTTCAGAGTGTCGCATGATGGTGTCTTGAGACCCGTCTTTATCAGCTGATGTTCCATGAGGGTGTGACTTACCTGTCAAAAAAATGAAAAATCAGAGCAGTCAAAGAACAAGCACAACATGAACATTACAAATCAGCAATCACTGACCACTGCAAAAGGGAAAACCACATCATGGACCGGGAGAAGGGCAGGGTCATCCGCACCGAAGAGAACAAACAACAGCGCTGGATCAGAGAGGCCATTGAGATCTGCAAGCGAGGCATAAAAACCATGAACAGAGACAAGGGAGCCTTCATCCTCTCTACCACCTGGACCAGCATCTTGGCGGAGTGAACGGACAGCGGGGGGCGTGACTTGCCTTCATTCTTGTGACAGGTAAGTCACGCCCTCATGGAACATCAGCTGATAAAGACGGGTCACAAGACAGCATCATGTGACACTCTGAAGAAGGCGAAAGACTTTTGTATTGTGACATGCTCAAGGCCTTAACACTCATCCGAGCAAATATAAGGTAGATTTTGTTCACCTGCCCGGAGAAAAACATCAACGAAAATAATTTGTATTTGTTTTAACCAGTTGGTGGCGCTACCACTGCGATCAAAAATAAGTTGGCAGCCGTCTTCAGGGCCTGAATATCCTCAAATGTGAAAGATTTCCAGAAGATGGATCATCTGAATCATTTTGCAGGAACTTTTGTTGCCACGGAGAATAATCAGACTCTGCGGCACCGTAATAGCCACGCCCTTTGAAGGAAAGTCATAAAAATAGGGATAGAGTAAGATCAATGTCTTGAGTCTTTTCTAGCCAATTTTCAATCGGATTCGTTAAAAGGGCACCATGCAGTACGTCAAAATGTAAAAAATGATATTGATTGGCGCAAGGTGTATAACTGAATATAAACATATAGATGTCTTCAGGTACAGACTCTTTATGTACATGTGAAGTTTTGGATTTTTAGCAGCATGTGCAGGAGAGTTATTAAGCATTTTGTCCATTGCGGCGAAGGAAATCTTAAGTGAATACTTTGAAGCCCCGCCCCCGTCATATAGTATTTCGGAAACAAAAAATTTTAGCCCCAGTGTTTGTCCCAGGTCTTCAGATGCTACAGACAGAATTTTAAGGCAATCAGATGAAGCCTTTAGGATCAGGGTGCAAAAGAATGACCCC
Source organism: Idiotropiscis lumnitzeri (assembly GCF_059441095.1). Lineage (NCBI taxonomy): Eukaryota > Metazoa > Chordata > Actinopteri > Syngnathiformes > Syngnathidae > Idiotropiscis > Idiotropiscis lumnitzeri. The sequence goes on along the minus strand of NW_028283632.1, from coordinate 82,340 downwards.
TGTAAACATGCAAAAAAGGGCAAAAGTCGGACTTTCAAAAATTCATAACTCACTTCCTGTTCATATTAGACGTTAAAATATCAAATTTTTCGCCATGCCCGATGAGACTGCCAAGTTTGGTGAGTTTTTGTGCATGTTTCGGGGGTCAAAAATGCGATCGAACAATCGGAAAAATAATAATAATAATAATTTCTACAAAAACAATAGGGACCTCGCCGCGGTCGCTGCTCGGGCCCCAATAATAATTTCTACACAAAGTCCATTGTGGTGACCCGCCCCCTTTTAAGTAAATTCAAAATGGCCGACTTCCTGTAAAACCTAGCTCATTGCTCCAAGAGACTTTTTTGTAGGTCTTGGTCTTATACATACAGTGAACCCTCGCTACTTCGCGGTTCACCTTTCGCGGGTTCAGTGCTTCGCGGGTCTAAAAAATATTCGGGGGCATTGTAGTTTCGCCGAGCGGCACGACGGGGCGCTGGAGCGGTTAGACGGCCGGCGTGCGCCGAAGAAGAGCGTGGGCGAAGAGGAGAGTGGACGAAGAAGAGCACGTTCTCCCGGACACGATCAGTGGCGACGTTTCGCGCGGTTCGGACCGTACCAGAGCTCCGGCCGGCGTGCGTGGCAGTTAAGCCGTAGAGGAGCACCTTCCCCGGGCACGGGCGGTTCCAAGCGGCCCCTAAGTTTAACCGAATGGAAGCTCCGGAGGAGGAGGGCATGCTCGCGTCACAGTAAGCCGAAGAGGAGCACCTTCCCCGGGCACGGGCGGTGCCAAGCGGCCCCTAAGTTTAACCGAATGGAAGCTCCGGGGGAGGAGGGCGGGCGTGTGTCACAGTTAAGCCAAATTGGAGCACCTCTTCTACCCGGGCACGAGCGGAGCGCGAGGCTGTCAGTTATGAATGAATAAATGAATAAATAAATAAAGAATGCCACCTTTCATTTCACAGGGCACACCGGACGGCGTACCAGCAGGTAAAAGTCGGAGTAATTAAATAAATACTAAAAGAATGGCTGGGGAATAAAAAAATAATACGTTTTAATAATAATTTGGTTTTTTTGTTATAACATGAATTTCACTCTCTCTCTCCCCGTATATATATATATATATATATATATATATATATATATATATATATATATATTTATTATATATATTGTATATTTTTTTAAGCATTTTTGAAGGTGCGCCGCTACTTCGCGGATTTTCAGTTTTCGCGGGTGGTCTCGGTCCCCATTAACCGCGATAACCGAGGGTTCACTGTACTCCATAAAATTTACAAAAAGCGAGGTGAAACACTCAACCAGAGCTGCTTTTTTTAACATTTCTCGAGGGCCATGGCGAGCCATTTCAAAAAAGCTGCACAACTAACGTATAAAATATTGATAAATTTGCTCGGCCTGATGTGTGTGTAAAGTTTTACGAGTTGTCGTTCATATTTAGAACCTCATAATCAGCTTTGTTTTATTGCCGAACAGTGCAATGCCACTCCCACAACTTTTCACGAAAAAGGACGAATTTCGTATTGTGACATCCTCATGGCCGAAACAGTCATCCGAGCATATATGAGGGCGACCTTGTTGAGTTGCACGGAGAAAAACATCCAAGAAAATAACTTGTATTAGCTTTTACCAGTTGGTGGCGCTACTACTACGATGTAAAATAAGTTGGTAGATGTCTTCAGGGCTGAAGTATCCTCAAATGTGTACAACTTCGAGAAGATAGGATCATCTGAGTCATGTTGCCGGAGCTTTTGTTGCCACAGAGTACAATCGGACTTTTCAGCACCTTAATAGCCACGCCTTTTGCCAAAACGTCACAAAATTCGGCAGAGAGTAAGATCATTGTCTTGAGTCTTTTCTGACTAATTTTCAGTCGGATTCGTCAAAAGGGCACCGTGCAGTACGTGAAAATTAAAATAAAAACAAATTTTTGATTCCACTTGGCGGCACTGTGTGTATAACAAAATAATAACATTACGATGTCTTCAGGTCGGGACGTTTTATTTACAGGTGAAGGTTTGGATTTTTAGGAGCATGTGCAGGGGAGTTATTAAGCATTCATTTATTTGTATTAGGTTCATTTTGTCTTCTTATTATTGATATTTGACTGATTCATTAAAAGCAGACAATTATGTTTTAGGTTAATTTTTTACCTGACATGTTTCGGCGAGTCTTTCGCCTTCTTCAGAGTGTCGCATGATGGTGTCTTGAGCTGATGTTCCATGAGGGTGTGACTTACCTGTCAAAAAAATGAAAAAAATCAGAGCAGTAAAAGAACAAGCACAACATGAACATTACAAATCAGCAATCACTGACCACTGCAAAAGGGAAAACCACATCATGGACCGGGAGAAGGGCAGGGTCATCCGCACAGAAGAGAACAAACAACAGCGCTGGATCAGAGAGGCCATTGATATCTGCAAGCGAGGCATAAAAACCATGAACAGAGACAAGGGAGCCTTCATCCTCTCTACCACCTGGACCAGCATCTTGGCGGAGTGAACGGACAGCGGGGGGCGTGACTTGCCTTCATTCTTGTGACAGGTAAGTCACGCCCTCATGGAACATCAGCTGATAAAGACGGGTCACAAGACAGCATCATGTGACACTCTGAAGAAGGCGAAAGACTTTCGTATTGTGACATGCTCAAGGCCTAAACACTCATCCGAGCAAATATAAGGTAGATTTTGTTCACCTGCCCGGAGAAAAACATCAACGAAAATAATTTGTATTTGTTTTAACCAGTTGGTGGCGCTACCACTGCGATCAAAAATAAGTTGGCAGCCGTCTTCAGGGCCTGAATATCCTCAAATGTGAAAAATTTCGAGAAGATGGATCATCTGAATCATTTTGCAGGAACTTTTGTTGCCACGGAGAATAATCAGACTCTGCGGCACCGTAATAGCCACGCCCTTCGAAGGAAAGTCACAAAAATAGGGATAGAGTAAGATCAATGTCTTGAGTCTTTTCTAGCCAATTTTCAATCAGATTCGTTAAAAGGGCACCGTGCAGTACGTCAAAATGTAAAAAATGATATTGATTGGCGCAAGGTGTATAACTGAATATAAACATATAGATGTCTTCAGGTACAGACTTTTTATGTACATGTGAAGTTTTGGATTTTTAGCAGCATGTGCAGGAGAGTTATGAAGCATTTTGTCCATTGCGGCGAAGGAAATCTTAAGTGAAAACTTTGAAGCCCCGCCCCCGTCATATAGTATTTCGGAAACAAAAAATTTTAGCCCCAGTGTTTGTCCCAGGTCTTCAGATGCTACAGACAGAATTTTAAGGCAATCAGATGAAGCCTTTAGGATCAGGGTGCAAAAGAATGACCCCTGTAAACATGCAAAAAAGGGCAAAAGTCGGACTTTCAAAAATTCATAACTCACTTCCTGTTCATATTAGACGTTAAAATATCAAATTTTTCGCCATGCCCGATGAGACTGCCAAGTTTGGTGAGTTTTTGTGCATGTTTCGGGGGTCAAAAATGCGATCGAACAATCGGAAAAATAATAATAATAATAATTTCTACAAAAACAATAGGGACTTCGCAGCGGTCGCTGCTCAGGCCCTAATAATAATAATAATAATATTAATAATAATAAAAGTAATAATATTTTCTACAAAAACAATAGGGACCTCGCAGCCGTCGCAGCTCGGGCCCTAATAACAATTTCTAGAAAAACAATAGGGACCTCGCAGCGGTCACTGCTCGGGCCCTAATAATAATAATAATAAAAATAATAATAATTTCCACAAAAACAATGGGGACCTCGTAGCGGTCGCTGCTCAGGCCCTAATAATAATTTCTACAAAAACAATAGGGACCTCGCCGCCGTCGCTGCTCGGGCCCCAATAATAATTTCTACACAAAGTCCATTGTGGTGACCCGCCCCCTTTTAAGTAAATTCAAAATGGCCGACTTCCTGTAAAACCTAGCTCATTGCTCCAAGAGACTTTTTTGTAGGTCTTGGTCTTATACATACAGTGAACCCTCGCTACTTCGCGGTTCACCTTTCGCGGGTTCAGTGCTTCGCGGGTCTAAAAAATATTCGGGGGCATTGTAGTTTCGCCGAGCGGCACGACGGGGCGCTGGAGCGGTTAGACGGCCGGCGTGCGCCGAAGAAGAGCGTGGGCGAAGAGGAGAGTGGACGAAGAAGAGCACGTTCTCCCGGACACGATCGGTGGCGACGTTTCGCGCGGTTCGGACCGTACCAGAGCTCCGGCCGGCGTGCGTGGCAGTTAAGCCGTAGAAGAGCACCTTCCCCGGGCACGGGCGGTGCCAAGCGGCCCCTAAGTTTAACCGAATGGAAGCTCCGGAGGAGGAGGGCATGCTCGCGTCACAGTAAGCCGAAGAGGAGCACCTTCCCCGGGCACGGGCGGTTCCAAGCGGCCCCTAAGTTTAACCGAATGGAAGCTCCGGAGGAGGAGGGCATGCTCGCGTCACAGTAAGCCGAAGAGGAGCACCTTCCCCGGGCACGGGCGGTTCCAAGCGGCCCCTAAGTTTAACTGAATGGAAGCTCCGGAGGAGGAGGGCATGCTCGCGTCACAGTAAGCCGAAGAGGAGCACCTTCCCCGGGCATGGGCGGTGCCAAGCGGCCCCTAAGTTTAACCGAATGGAAGTTCCGGGGGAGGAGGGCGGGCGTGTGTCACAGTTAAGCCGAATTGGAGCACCTCTTCCGCCCGGGCACGAGCGGAGCGCGAGGCTGTCAGTTATGAATGAATAAATGAATAAATAAATAAAGAATGCCACCTTTCATTTCACAGGGCACACCGGACGGCGTACCAGCAGGTAAAAGTCGGAGTAATTAAATAAATACAAAAAGAATGGCTGGGGAATAAAAAAATAATACGTTTTAATAATAATTTGGTTTTTTTGTTATAAAATGAATTTCACTCTCTCTCTCCCCGTATAAATATATATATATATATATATATATATATATATATATATATATTTATTATATATATTGTATATATTATATTATTATATATACAAAATAATAACATTAAGATGTCTTCAGGTCGGGACGTTTTATTTACAGGTGAAGGTTTGGATTTTTAGGAGCATGTGCAGGGGAGTTATTAAGCATTCATTTATTTGTATTAGGTTCATTTTGTCTTCTTATTATTGATATTTGACTGATTCATTAAAAGCAGACAATTATGTTTTAGGTTAATTTTTTCACTGACATGTTTCGGCGAGTCTTTCGCCTTCTTCAGAGTGTCGCATGATGGTGTCTTGAGCTGATGTTCCATGAGGGTGTGACTTACCTGTCAAAAAAATGAAAAAAATCAGAGCAGTAAAAGAACAAGCACAACATGAACATTACAAATCAGCAATCACTGACCACTGCAAAAGGGAAAACCACATCATGGACCGGGAGAAGGGCAGGGTCATCCGCACAGAAGAGAACAAACAACAGCGCTGGATCAGAGAGGCCATTGAGATCTGCAAGCGAGGCATAAAAACCATGAACAGAGACAAGGGAGCCTTCATCCTCTCTACCACCTGGACCAGCATCTTGGCGGAGTGAACGGACAGCGGGGGGCGTGACTTGCCTTCATTCTTGTGACAGGTAAGTCACGCCCTCATGGAACATCATCTGATAAAGACGGGTCACAAGGCACCATCATGTGACACTCTGAAGAAGGCGAAAGACTTTCGTATTGTGACATGCTCAAGGCCTAAACACTCATCCGAGCAAATATAAGGTAGATTTTGTTAACCTGCCCGGAGAAAAACATCAACGAAAATAATTTGTATTTGTTTTAACCAGTTGGTGGCGCTACCACTGCGATCAAAAATAAGTTGGCAGCCGTCTTCAGGGCCTGAATATCCTCAAATGTGAAAAATTTCGAGAAGATGGATCATCTGAATCATTTTGCAGGAACTTTTGTTGCCACGGAGAATAATCAGACTCTGCGGCACCGTAATAGCCACGCCCTTCGAAGGAAAGTCACAAAAATAGGGATAGAGTAAGATCAATGTCTTGAGTCTTTTCTAGCCAATTTTCAATCAGATTCGTTAAAAGGGCACCGTGCAGTACGTCAAAATGTAAAAAATGATATTGATTGGCGCAAGGTGTATAACTGAATATAAACATATAGATGTCTTCAGGTACAGACTCTTTATGTACATGTGAAGTTTTGGATTTTTAGCAGCATGTGCAGGAGAGTTATTAAGCATTTTGTCCATTGCGGCGAAGGAAATCTTAAGTGAAAACTTTGAAGCCCCGCCCCCGTCATATAGTATTTCGGAAACAAAAAATTTTAGCCCCAGTGTTTGTCCCAGGTCTTCAGATGCTACAGACAGAATTTTAAGGCAATCAGATGAAGCCTTTAGGATCAGGGTGCAAAAGAATGACCCCTGTAAACATGCAAAAAAGGGCAAAAGTCGGACTTTCAAAAATTCATAACTCACTTCCTGTTCATATTAGACGTTAAAATATCAAATTTTTCGCCATGCCCGATGAGACTGCCAAGTTTGGTGAGTTTTTGTGCATGTTTCGGGGGTCAAAAATGCGATCGAACAATCGGAAAAATAATAATAATAATAATTTCTACAAAAACAATAGGGACTTCGCAGCGGTCGCTGCTCAGGCCCTAATAATAATAATAATAATAATAATAAAAGTAATAATATTTTCTACAAAAACAATAGGGACCTCGCCGCGGTCGCTGCTCGGGCCCCAATAATAATTTCTACACAAAGTCCATTGTGGTGACCCGCCCCCTTTTAAGTAAATTCAAAATGGCCGACTTCCTGTAAAACCTAGCTCATTGCTCCAAGAGACTTTTTTGTAGGTCTTGGTCTTATACATACAGTGAACCCTCGCTACTTCGCGGTTCACCTTTCGCGGGTTCAGTGCTTCGCGGGTATAAAAAATATTCGGGGGCATTGTAGTTTCGCCGAGCGGCACGACGGGGCGCTGGAGCGGTTAGACGGCCGGCGTGCGCCGAAGAAGAGCGTGGGCGAAGAGGAGAGTGGACGAAGAAGAGCACGTTCCCCCGGACACGATCGGTGGCGACGTTTCGCGCGGTTCGGACCGTACCAGAGCTCCGGCCGGCGTGCGTGGAAGTTAAGCCGTAGAGGAGCACCTTCCCCGGGCACGGGCGGTGCCAAGCGGCCCCTAAGTTTAACCGAATGGAAGCTCCGGAGGAGGAGGGCATGCTCGCGTCACAGTAAGCCGAAGAGGAGCACCTTCCCCGGGCACGGGCGGTTCCAAGCGGCCCCTAAGTTTAACCGAATGGAAGCTCCGCAGGAGGAGGGCATGCTCGCGTCACAGTAAGCCGAAGAGGAGCACCTTCCCCGGGCACGGGCGGTGCCAAGCGGCCCCTAAGTTTAACCGAATGGAAGCTCCGGGGGAGGAGGGCGGGCGTGTGTCACAGTTAAGCCAAAATGGAGCACCTCTTCTGCCCGGGCACGAGCGGAGCGCGAGGCTGTCAGTTATGAATGAATAAATGAATAAATAAATAAAGAATGCCACCTTTCATTTCACAGGGCACACCGGACGGCGTACCAGCAGGTAAAAGTCGGAGTAATTAAATAAATACAAAAAGAATGGCTGGGGAATAAAAAAATAATACGTTTTAATAATAATTTGGTTTTTTTGTTATAACATGAATTTCACTCTCTCTCTCTCTCTCCCCCCGTATATATATATATATATATATATATATATATATATATATATATATATATATATATATATATATTTATATATTTATTATATATATTGTATATTTTTTTTTTGCATTTTTGAAGGTGCGCCGCTACTTCGCGGATTTTCAGTTTTTGCGGGTGGTCTCGGTCCCCATTAACCGCGATAACCGAGGGTTCACTGTACTCCATAAAATTTACAAAAAGCGAGGTGAAACACTCAACCAGGGCTGCTTTTTTGAACATTTCTCGAGGGCCATGGCGAGCCATTTCAAAAAAGCTGCACAACTAACGTATAAAATATTGATAAATTTGCTCGGCCTGATGTGTGTGTAAAGTTTCACGAGTTGTCGTTCATATTTAGAACCTCATAATCAGCTTTGTTTTATTGCCGAACAGTGCAATGCCACTCCCACAACTTTTCATGAAAAAGGACGAATTTCGTATTGGGACATCCTCATGGCCGAAACAGTCATCCGAGCATATATGAGGGCGACCTTGTTGAGTTGCACGGAGAAAAACATCCAAGAAAATAACTTGTATTAGCTTTTACCAGTTGGTGGCGCTACTACTACGATGAAAAATAAGTTGGTAGATGTCTTCAGGGCTTAAGTATCCTCAAATGTGTGCAACTTCGAGAAGATAGGATCACCTGAGTCATGTTGCTGGAGCTTTTGTTGCCACAGAGTACAATCGGACTTTTCAGCACCGTAATAGCCACGCCTTTTGCCAAAACGTCACAAAATTCGGCAGAGAGTAAGATCATTGTCTTGAGTCTTTTCTGACTAATTTTCAGTCGGATTCGTCGAAAGGGCACCGTGCAGTACGTGAAAATTAAAATAAAAACAAATTTTTGATTCCACTTGGCGGCACTGTGTGTATAACAAAATAATAACATTAAGATGTCTTCAGGTCGGGACGTTTTATTTACAGGTGAAGGTTTGGATTTTTAGGAGCATGTGCAGGGGAGTTATTAAGCATTCATTTATTTGTATTAGGTTAATTTTGTCTTCTTATTATTGATATTTGACTGATTCATTAAAAGCAGACAATTATGTTTTAGGTTAATTTTTTCACTGACATGTTTCGGCGAGTCTTTCGCCTTCTTCAGAGTGTCGCATGATGGTGTCTTGAGCTGATGTTCCATGAGGGTGTGACTTACCTGTCAAAAAAATGAAAAAAATCAGAGCAGTAAAAGAACAAGCACAACATGAACATTACAAATCAGCAATCACTGACCACTGCAAAAGGGAAAACCACATCATGGACCGGGAGAAGGGCAGGGTCATCCGCACAGAAGAGAACAAACAACAGCGCTGGATCAGAGAGGCCATTGAGATCTGCAAGCGAGGCATAAAAACCATGAACAGAGACAAGGGAGCCTTCATCCTCTCTACCACCTGGACCAGCATCTTGGCGGAGTGAACGGACAGCGGGGGGCGTGACTTGCCTTCATTCTCGTGACAGGTAAGTCACGCCCTCATGGAACATCAGCTGATAAAGACGGGTCACAAGACACCATCATGTGAAACTCTGAAGAAGGCGAAAGACTTTCGTATTGTGACATCCTCAAGGCCTAAACACTCATCCGAGCAAATATAAGGTAGATTTTGTTAACCTGCCCGGAGAAAAACATCAACGAAAATAATTTGTATTTGTTTTAACCAGTTGGTGGCGCTACCACTGCGATCAAAAATAAGTTGGCAGCCGTCTTCAGGGCCTGAATATCCTCAAATGTGAAAAATTTCGAGAAGATGGATCATCTGAATCATTTTGCAGGAACTTTTGTTGCCACGGAGAATAATCAGACTCTGCGGCACCGTAATAGCCACGCCCTTCGAAGGAAAGTCACAAAAATAGGGATAGAGTAAGATCAATGTCTTGAGTCTTTTCTAGCCAATTTTCAATCAGATTCGTTAAAAGGGCACCGTGCAGTACGTCAAAATGTAAAAAATGATATTGATTGGCGCAAGGTGTATAACTGAATATAAACATATAGATGTCTTCAGGTACCGACTCTTTATGTACATGTGAAGTTTTGGATTTTTAGCAGCACGTGCAGGAGAGTTATTAAGCATTTTGTCCATTGCGGCGAAGGAAATCTTAAGTGAAAACTTTGAAGCCCCGCCCCCGTCATATAGTATTTCGGAAACAAAAATTTTTAGCCCCAGTGTTTGTCCCAGGTCTTAAGATGCTCCAGACAGAATTTTAAGGCAATCAGATGAAGCCTTTAGGATCAGGGTGCAAAAGAATGACCCCTGTAAACATGCAAAAAAGGGCAAAAATCGGACTTTCAAAAATTCATAACTCACTTCCTGTTCATATTAGACGTTAAAATATCAAATTTTTCGCCATGCCCGATGAGACTGCCAAGTTTGGTGAGTTTTTGTGCATGTTTCGGGGGTCAAAAATGCGATCGAACAATCGGAAAAATAATAATAATAATAATTTCTACAAAAACAATAGGGACCTCGCCGCGGTCGCTGCTCGGGCCCCAATAATAATTTCTACACTAAGTCCATTGTGGTGACCCGCCCCCTTTTAAGTAAATTCAAAATGGCCGACTTCCTGTAAAACCTAGCTCATTGCTCCAAGAGACTTTTTTGTAGGTCTTGGTCTTATACATACAGTGAACCCTCGCTACTTCGCGGTTCACCTTTCGCGGGTTCAGTGCTTCGCGGGTCTAAAAAATATTCGGGGGCATTGTAGTTTCGCCGAGCGGCACGACGGGGCGCTGGAGCAGTTAGACGGCCGGCGTGCGCCGAAGAAGAGCGTGGGCGAAGAGGAGAGTGGACGAAGAGAGCACGTTCCCCCGGACACGATCGGTGGCGACGTTTCGCGCGGTTCGGACCGTACCAGAGCTCCGGCCGGCGTGCGTGGCAGTTAAGCCGTAGAGGAGCACCTTTCCCGGGCACGGGCGGTGCCAAGCGGCCCCTAAGTTTAACCGAATGGAAGCTCCGGAGGAGGAGGGCATGCTCGCGTCACAGTAAGCCGAAGAGGAGCACCTTCCCCGGGCACGGGCGGTTCCAAGCGGCCCCTAAGTTTAACCGAATGGAAGCTCCGCAGGAGGAGGGCATGCTCGCGTCACAGTAAGCCGAAGAGGAGCACCTTCCCCGGGCACGGGCGGTGCCAAGCGGCCCCTAAGTTTAACCGAATGGAAGCTCCGGGGGAGGAGGGCGGGCGTGTGTCACAGTGAAGCCGAATTGGAGCACCTCTTCTGCCCGGGCACGAGCGGAGCGCGAGGCTGTCAGTTATGAATGAATAAATGAATGAATAAATAAAGAATGCCACCTTTCATTTCACAGGGCACACCGGACGGCGTACCAGCAGGTAAAAGTCGGAGTAATTAAATAAATACAAAAAGAATGGTTGGGGAATAAAAAAATAATAAGTTTTAATAATAATTTGTTTTTTTTGTTATAACATGAATTTCACTCTCTGTCTCTCTCTCTCCCCCCGTATATATATATATATATATATATATATATATATATATATATATATATATATATTTATATATTTATGATATATATTGTATATTTTTTTTAAGCATTTTTGAAGGTGCGCCGCTACTTCGCGGATTTTCAGTTTTCGCGGGTGGTCTCGGTCCCCATTAACCGCGATAACCGAGGGTTCACTGTACTCCATAAAATTTACAAAAAGCGAGGTGAAACACTCAACCAGAGCTGCTTTTTTTTAACATTTCTCAAGGGCCATGGCGAGCCATTTCAAAAAAGCTGCACAACTAACGTATAAAATATTGATAAATTTGCTCGGCCTGATGTGTGTGTAAAGTTTCACGAGTTGTCGTTCATATTTAGAACCTCATAATCAGCTTTGTTTTATTGCCGAACAGTGCAATGCCACTCCCACAACTTTTCATGAAAAAGGACGAATTTCGTATTGTGACATCCTCATGGCCGAAACAGTCATCCGAGCATATATGAGGGCGACCTTGTTGAGTTGCACGGAGAAAAACATCCAAGAAAATAACTTGTATTAGCTTTTACCAGTTGGTGGCGCTACTACTACGATGAAAAATAAGTTGGTAGATGTCTTCAGGGCTTAAGTATCCTCAAATGTGTGCAACTTCGAGAAGATAGGATCACCTGAGTCATGTTGCTGGAGCTTTTGTTGCCACAGAGTACAATCGGACTTTTCAGCACCGTAATAGCCACGCCTTTTGCCAAAACGTCACAAAATTCGGCAGAGAGTAAGATCATTGTCTTGAGTCTTTTCTGACTAATTTTCAGTCGGATTCGTCGAAAGGGCACCGTGCAGTACGTGAAAATTAAAATAAAAACAAATTTTTGATTCCACTTGGCGGCACTGTGTGTATAACAAAATAATAACATTAAGATGTATTCAGGTCGGGACGTTTTATTTACAGGTGAAGGTTTGGATTTTTAGGAGCATGTGCAGGGGAGTTATTAAGCATTCATTTATTTGTATTAGGTTCATTTTGTCTTCTTATTATTGATATTTGACTGATTCATTAAAAGCAGACAATTATGTTTTAGGTTAATTTTTTACCTGACATGTTTCGGCGAGTCTTTCGCCTTCTTCAGAGTGTCGCATGATGGTGTCTTGAGACCCGTCTTTATCAGCTGATGTTCCATGAGGGTGTGACTTACCTGTCAAAAAAATGAAAAATCAGAGCAGTAAAAGAACAAGCACAACATGAACATTACAAATCAGCAATCACTGACCACTGCAAAAGGGAAAACCACATCATGGACCGGGAGAAGGGCAGGGTCATCCGCACCGAAGAGAACAAACAACAGCGCTGGATCAGAGAGGCCATTGAGATCTGCAAGCGAGGCATAAAAACCATGAACAGAGACAAGGGAGCCTTCATCCTCTCTACCACCTGGAGCAGCATTTTGGCGGAGTGAACGGACAGCGGGGGGCGTGACTTGCCTTCATTCTTGTGACAGGTAAGTCACGCCCTCATGGAACATCAGCTGATAAAGACGGGCCACAAGACACCATCATGTGACACTCTGAAGAAGGCGAAAGACTTTCGTATTGTGACATCCTCAAGGCCTAAACACTCATCCGAGCAAATGTAAGGTAGATTTTGTTAACCTGCCCGGAGAAAAAAATCAACGAAAATAATTTGTATTTGTTTTAACCAGTTGGTGGCGCTACCACTGCGATCAAAAATAAGTTGGCAGCCGTCTTCAGGGCCTGAATATCCTCAAATGTGAAAAATTTCGAGAAGATGGATCATCTGAATCATTTTGCAGGAACTTTTGTTGCCACGGAGAATAATCAGACTCTGCGGCACCGTAATAGCCACGCCCTTCGAAGGAAAGTCACAAAAATAGGGATAGAGTAAGATCAATGTCTTGAGTCTTTTCTAGCCAATTTTCAATCAGATTCGTTAAAAGGGCACCGTGCAGTACGTCAAAATGTAAAAAATGATATTGATTGGCGCAAGGTGTATAACTGAATATAAACATATAGATGTCTTCAGGTACCGACTCTTTATGTACATGTGAAGTTTTGGATTTTTAGCAGCACGTGCAGGAGAGTTATTAAGCATTTTGTCCATTGCGGCGAAGGAAATCTTAAGTGAAAACTTTGAAGCCCCGCCCCCGTCATATAGTATTTCGGAAACAAAAATTTTTAGCCCCAGTGTTTGTCCCAGGTCTTAAGATGCTCCAGACAGAATTTTAAGGCAATCAGATGAAGCCTTTAGGATCAGGGTGCAAAAGAATGACCCCTGTAAACATGCAAAAAAGGGCAAAAATCGGACTTTCAAAAATTCATAACTCACTTCCTGTTCATATTAGACGTTAAAATATCAAATTTTTCGCCATGCCCGATGAGACTGCCAAGTTTGGTGAGTTTTTGTGCATGTTTCGGGGGTCAAAAATGCGATCGAACAATCGGAAAAATAATAATAATAATAATTTCTACAAAAACAATAGGGACCTCGCCGCGGTCGCTGCTCGGGCCCCAATAATAATTTCTACACAAAGTCCATTGTGGTGACCCGCCCCCTTTTAAGTAAATTCAAAATGGCCGACTTCCTGTAAAACCTAGCTCATTGCTCCAAGAGACTTTTTTGTAGGTCTTGGTCTTATACATACAGTGAACCCTCGCTACTTCGCGGTTCACCTTTCGCGGGTTCAGTGCTTCGCGGGTCTAAAAAATATTCGGGGGCATTGTAGTTTCGCCGAGCGGCACGACGGGGCGCTGGAGCAGTTAGACGGCCGGCGTGCGCCGAAGAAGAGCGTGGGCGAAGAGGAGAGTGGACGAAGAGAGCACGTTCCCCCGGACACGATCGGTGGCGACGTTTCGCGCGGTTCGGACCGTACCAGAGCTCCGGCCGGCGTGCGTGGCAGTTAAGCCGTAGAGGAGCACCTTCCCCGGGCACGGGCGGTGCCAAGCGGCCCCTAAGTTTAACCGAATGGAAGCTCCGGAGGAGGAGGGCATGCTCGCGTCACAGTAAGCCGAAGAGGAGCACCTTCCCCGGGCACGGGCGGTTCCAAGCGGCCCCTAAGTTTAACCGAATGGAAGCTCCGCAGGAGGAGGGCATGCTCGCGTCACAGTAAGCCGAAGAGGAGCACCTTCCCCGGGCACGGGCGGTGCCAAGCGGCCCCTAAGTTTAACCGAATGGAAGCTCTGGGGGAGGAGGGCGGGCGTGTGTCACAGTGAAGCCGAATTGGAGCACCTCTTCTGCCCGGGCACGAGCGGAGCGCGAGGCTGTCAGTTATGAATGAATAAATGAATGAATAAATAAAGAATGCCACCTTTCATTTCACAGGGCACACCGGACGGCGTACCAGCAGGTAAAAGTCGGAGTAATTAAATAAATACAAAAAGAATGGTTGGGGAATAAAAAAATAATAAGTTTTAATAATAATTTGTTTTTTTTGTTATAACATGAATTTCACTCTCTGTCTCTCTCTCTCCCCCCGTATATATATATATATATATATATATATATATATATATATATATTTATATATTTATGATATATATTGTATATTTTTTTTAAGCATTTTTGAAGGTGCGCCGCTACTTCGCGGATTTTCAGTTTTCGCGGGTGGTCTCGGTCCCCATTAACCGCGATAACCGAGGGTTCACTGTACTCCATAAAATTTACAAAAAGCGAGGTGAAACACTCAACCAGAGCTGCTTTTTTTTAACATTTCTCGAGGGCCATGGCGAGCCATTTCAAAAAAGCTGCACAACTAACGTATAAAATATTGATAAATTTGCTCGGCCTGATGTGTGTGTAAAGTTTTACGAGTTGTCGTTCATATTTAGAACCTCATAATCAGCTTTATTTTATTGCCGAACAGTGCAATGCCACTCCCACAACTTTTCACGAAAAATCACGAATTTCGTATTGTGACATCCTCATGGCCGAAACAGTCATCCGAGCATATATGAGGGCGACCTTGTTGAGTTGCACGGAGAAAAACATCCAAGAAAATAACTTGTATTAGCTTTTACCAGTTGGTGGCGCTACTACTACGATGTAAAATAAGTTGGTAGATGTCTTCAGGGCTGAAGTATCCTCAAATGTGTACAACTTCGAGAAGATAGGATCATCTGAGTCATGTTGCCGGAGCTTTTGTTGCCACAGAGTACAATCGGACTTTTCAGCACCTTAATAGCCACGCCTTTTGCCAAAACGTCACAAAATTCGGCAGAGAGTAAGATCATTGTCTTAAGTCTTTTCTGACTAATTTTCAGTCGGATTCGTCAAAAGGGCACCATGCAGTACGTGAAAATTAAAATAAAAACAAATTTTTGATTCCACTTGGCGGCACTGTGTGTATAACAAAATAATAACATTAAGATGTCTTCAGGTCGGGACGTTTTATTTACAGGTGAAGGTTTGGATTTTTAGGAGCATGTGCAGGGGAGTTATTAAGCATTCATTTATTTGTATTAGGTTCATTTTGTCTTCTTATTATTGATATTTGACTGATTCATTAAAAGCAGACAATTATGTTTTAGGTTAATTTTTTACCTGACATGTTTCGGCGAGTCTTTCGCCTTCTTCAGAGTGTCGCATGATGGTGTCTTGAGCTGATGTTCCATGAGGGTGTGACTTACCTGTCAAAAAAATGAAAAAAATCAGAGCAGTAAAAGAACAAGCACAACATGAACATTACAAATCAGCAATCACTGACCACTGCAAAAGGGAAAACCACATCATGGACCGGGAGAAGGGCAGGGTCATCCGCACAGAAGAGAACAAACAACAGCGCTGGATCAGAGAGGCCATTGAGATCTGCAAGCGAGGCATAAAAACCATGAACAGAGACAAGGGAGCCTTCATCCTCTCTACCACCTGGACCAGCATCTTGGCGGAGTGAACGGACAGCGGGGGGCGTGACTTGCCTTCATTCTTGTGACAGGTAAGTCACGCCCTCATGGAACATCAGCTGATAAAGGCGGGTCACAAGACACCATCATGTGACACTCTGAAGAAGGCGAAAGACTTTCGTATTGTGACATGCTCAAGGCCTAAACACTCATCCGAGCAAATATAAGGTAGATTTTGTTAACCTGCCCGGAGAAAAACATCAACGAAAATAATTTGTATTTGTTTTAACCAGTTGGTGGCGCTACCACTGCGATCAAAAATAAGTTGGCAGCCGTCTTCAGGGCCTGAATATCCTCAAATGTGAAAGATTTCCAGAAGATGGATCATCTGAATCATTTTGCAGGAACTTTTGTTGCCACGGAGAATAATCAGACTCTGCGGCACCGTAATAGCCACGCCCTTTGAAGGAAAGTCATAAAAATAGGGATAGAGTAAGATCAATGTCTTGAGTCTTTTCTAGCCAATTTTCAGTCGGATTCGTTAAAAGGGCACCGTGCAGTACGTCAAAATGTAAACATTTATATTGATTGGCGCAAGGTGTATAACTGAATATAAACATATAGATGTCTTCAGGTACCGACTCTTTATGTACATGTGAAGTTTTGGATTTTTAGCAGCACGGGCAGGAGAGTTATTAAGCATTTTGTCCATTGCGGCGAAGGAAATCTTAAGTGAAAACTTTGAAGCCCCGCCCCCGTCATATAGTATTTCGGAAACAAAAAATTTTAGCCCCAGTGTTTGTCCCAGGTCTTAAGATGCTCCAGACAGAACTTTAAGGCAATCAGATGAAGCCTTTAGGATCAGGGTGCAAAAGAATGACCCCTGTAAACATGCAAAAAAGGGCAAAAGTCGGACTTTCAAAAATTCATAACTCACTTCCTGTTCATATTAGACGTTAAAAAATATCAAATTTTTCGCCATGCCCGATGAGACTGCCAAGTTTGGTGAGTTTTTGTGCATGTTTCGGGGGTCAAAAATGCGATCGAACAATCGGAAAAATAATAATAATAATAATTTCTACAAAAACAATAGGGACTTCGCAGCGGTCGCTGCTCAGGCCCTAATAATAATAATAATAATAATAATAATAATAATAAAAGTAATAATATTTTCTACAAAAACAATAGGGACCTCGCCGCGGTCGCTGCTCGGGCCCCAATAATAATTTCTACACAAAGTCCATTGTGGAGACCCGCCCCCTTTTAAGTAAATTCAAAATGGCCGACTTCCTGTAAAACCTAGCTCATTGCTCCAAGAGACTTTTTTGTAGGTCTTGGTCTTATACATACAGTGAACCCTCGCTACTTCGAGGTTCACCTTTCGCGGGTTCAGTGCTTCGCGGGTCTAAAAAATATTCGGGGGCATTGTAGTTTCGCCGAGCGGCACGACGGGGCGCTGGAGCGGTTAGACGGCCGGCGTGCGCCGAAGAAGAGCGTGGGCGAAGAGGAGAGTGGACGAAGAAGAGCACGTTCCCCCGGACACGATCGGTGGCGACGTTTCGCGCGGTTCGGACCGTACCAGAGCTCCGGCCGGCGTGCGTGGCAGTTAAGCCGTAGAGGAGCACCTTCCCCGGGCACGGGCGGTTCCAAGCGGCCCCTGAGTTTAACCGAATGGAAGCTCCGGAGGAGGAGGGCATGCTCGCGTCACAGTAAGCCGAAGAGGAGCACCTTCCCCGGGCACGGGCGGTTCCAAGCGGCCCCTAAGTTTAACCGAATGGAAGCTCCGGAGGAGGAGGGCATGCTCGCGTCACAGTAAGCCGAAGAGGAGCACCTTCCCCGGGCACGGGCGGTGCCAAGCGGCCCCTAAGTTTAACCGAATGGAAGCTCCGGGGGAGGAGGGCGGGCGTGTGTCACAGTTAAGCCGAATTGGAGCACCTCTTCTGCCGGGCACAAGCGGAGCGCGAGGCTGTCAGTTATGAATGAATAAATGAATAAATAAATAAAGAATGCCACCTTTCATTTCACAGGGCACACCGGACGGCGTACCAGCAGGTAAAAGTCGGAGTAATTAAATAAATACAAAAAGAATGGTTGGGGAATAAAAAAATAATAAGTTTTAATAATAATTTGTTTTTTTTGTTATAACATGAATTTCACTCTCTCTCTCTCTCTCTCCCCCCGTATATATATATATATATATATATATATATATATATATATATATTTATATATTTATTATATATTTTTTTTAAGCATTTTTGAAGGTGCGCCGCTACTTTGCGGATTTTCAGTTTTCGCGGGTGGTCTCGGTCCCCATTAACCGCGATAACCGAGGGTTCACTGTACTCCATAAAATTTACAAAAAGCGAGGTGAAACACTCAACCAGGGCTGCTTTTTTGAACATTTCTCGAGGGCCATGGCGAGCCATTTCAAAAAAGCTGCACAACTAACGTATAAAATATTGATAAATTTGCTCGGCCTGATGTGTGTGTAAAGTTTCACGAGTTGTCGTTCATATTTAGAACCTCATAATCAGCTTTGTTTTATTGCCGAACAGTGCAATGCCACTCCCACAACTTTTCATGAAAAAGGACGAATTTCGTATTGTGACATCCTCATGGCCGAAACAGTCATCCGAGCATATATGAGGGCGACCTTGTTGAGTTGCACGGAGAAAAACATCCAAGAAAATAACTTGTATTAGCTTTTACCAGTTGGGGGCGCTACTACTACGATGAAAAATAAGTTGGTAGATGTCTTCAGGGCTGAAGTATCCTCAAATGTGTGCAACTTCGAGAAGATAGGATCATCTGAGTCATGTTGCTGGAGCTTTTGTTGCCACAGAGTACAATCGGACTTTTCAGCACCGTAATAGCCACGCCTTTTGCCAAAACGTCACAAAATTCGGCAGAGAGTAAGATCATTGTCTTGAGTCTTTTCTGACTAATTTTCAGTCGGATTCGTCGAAAGGGCACCGTGCAGTACGTGACAATTAAAATAAAAACAAATTTTTGATTCCACTTGGCGGCACTGTGTGTATAACAAAATAATAACATTAAGATGTCTTCAGGTCGGGACGTTTTATTTACAGGTGAAGGTTTGGATTTTTAGGAGCATGTGCAGGGGAGTTATTAAGCATTCATTTATTTGTATTAGGTTCATTTTGTCTTCTTATTATTGATATTTGACTGATTCATTAAAAGCAGACAATTATGTTTTAGGTTAATTTTTTACCTGACATGTTTCGGCGAGTCTTTCGCCTACTTCAGAGTGTCGCATGATGGTGTCTTGAGCTGATGTTCCATGAGGGTGTGACTTACCTGTCAAAAAAATGAAAAAAATCAGAGCAGTAAAAGAACAAGCACAACATGAACATTACAAATCAGCAATCACTGACCACTGCAAAAGGGAAAACCACATCATGGACCGGGAGAAGGGCAGGGTCATCCGCACAGAAGAGAACAAACAACAGCGCTGGATCAGAGAGGCCATTGAGATCTGCAAGCGAGGCATAAAAACCATGAACAGAGACAAGGGAGCCTTCATCCTCTCTACCACCTGGACCAGCATCTTGGCGGAGTGAACGGACAGCGGGGGGCGTGACTTGCCTTCATTCTTGTGACAGGTAAGTCACGCCCTCATGGAACATCAGCTGATAAAGGCGGGTCACAAGACACATCATGTGACACTCTGAAGAAGGCGAAAGACTTTCGTATTGTGACATGCTCAAGGCCTAAACACTCATCCGAGCAAATATAAGGTAGATTTTGTTAACATGCCCGGAGAAAAACATCAACGAAAATAATTTATATTTGTTTTAACCAGTTGGTGGCGCTACCACTGCGATCAAAAATAAGTTGGCAGCCGTCTTCAGGGCCTGAATATCCTCAAATGTGAAAAATTTCGAGAAGATGGATCATCTGAATCATTTTGCAGGAACTTTTGTTGCCACGGAGAATAATCAGACTCTGCGGCACCGTAATAGCCACGCCCTTCGAAGGAAAGTCACAAAAATAGGGATAGAGTAAGATCAATGTCTTGAGTCTTTTCTAGCCAATTTTCAATCAGATTCGTTAAAAGGGCACCGTGCAGTACGTCAAAATGTAAAAAATGATATTGATTGGCGCAAGGTGTATAACTGAATATAAACATATAGATGTCTTCAGGTACAGACTCTTTATGTACATGTGAAGTTTTGGATTTTTAGCAGCATGTGCAGGAGAGTTATTAAGCATTTTGTCCATTGCGGCGAAGGAAATCTTAAGTGAAAACTTTGATGCCCCGCCCCCGTCATATAGTATTTCGGAAACAAAAATTTTAAGCCCCAGTGTTTGTGCCAGGTCTTCAGATGCTACAGACAGAATTTTAAGGCAATCAGATGAAGCCTTTAGGATCAGGGTGCAAAAGAATGACCCCTGTAAACATGCAAAAAAGGGCAAAAGTCGGACTTTCAAAAATTCATAACTCACTTCCTGTTCATATTAGACGTTAAAATATCAAATTTTTCGCCATGCCCGATGAGACTGCCAGGTTTGGTGAGTTTTTGTGCATGTTTCGGGGGTCAAAAATGCGATCGAACAATCGGAAAAATAATAATAATAATTTCTACAAAAACAATAGGGACTTCGCAGCGGTCGCTGCTCAGGCCCTAATAATAATAATAATAATAATAATAAAAGTAATAATATTTTCTACAAAAACAATAGGGACCTCGCCGCGGTCGCTGCTCGGGCCCCAATAATAATTTCTACACAAAGTCCATTGTGGTGACCCGCCCCCTTTTAAGTAAATTCAAAATGGCCGACTTCCTGTAAAACCTAGCTCATTGCTCCAAGAGACTTTTTTGTAGGTCTTGGTCTTATACATACAGTGAACCCTCGCTACTTCGCGGTTCACCTTTCGCAGGTTCAGTGCTTCGCGGGTCTAAAAAATATTCGGGGGCATTGTAGTTTCGCCGAGCGGCACGACGGGGCGCTGGAGCGGTTAGACGGCCGGCGTGCGCCGAAGAAGAGCGTGGGCGAAGAGGAGAGTGGACGAAGAAGAGCACGTTCCCCCGGACACGATCGGTGGCGACGTTTCGCGCGGTTCGGACCGTACCAGAGCTCCGGCCAGCGTGCGTGGCAGTTAAGCCGTAGAGGAGCACCTTCCCCGGGCACGGGCGGTGCCAAGCGGCCCCTAAGTTTAACCGAATGGAAGCTCCGGAGGAGGAGGGCATGCTCGCGTCACAGTAAGCCGAAGAGGAGCACCTTCCCCGGGCACGGGCGGTTCCAAGCGGCCCCTAAGTTTAACCGAATGGAAGCTCCGGAGGAGGAGGGCATGCTCGCGTCACAGTAAGCCGAAGAGGAGCACCTACCCCGGGCACGGGCGGTGCCAAGCGGCCCCTAAGTTTAACCGAATGGAAGCTCCGGACGGAGGAGGACGGGCGTGTGTCACAGTTAAGCCAAATTGGAGCACCTCTTCTGCCCGGGCACGAGCGGAGCGCGAGGCTGTCAGTTATGAATGAATAAATGAATAAATAAATAAAGAATGCCACCTTTCATTTCACAGGGCACACCGGACGGCGTACCAGCAGGTAAAAGTCGGAGTAATTAAATAAATACAAAAAGAATGGCTGGGGAATAAAAAAATAATACGTTTTAATAATAATTTGGTTTTTTTGTTATAACATGAATTTCACTCTCTCTCTCCCCGTATATATATATATATATATATATATATATATATATATATATATATATATATATATATATATATATATATATATATATATATATATATATATTTATTATATATATTGTATATTTTTTTTAAGCATTTTTGAAGGTGCGCCGCTACTTCGCGGATTTTCAGTTTTCGCGGATGGTCTCGGTCCCCATTAACGGCGATAACCGAGGGTTCACTGTACTCCATAAAATTTACAAAAAGCGAGGTGAAACACTCAACCAGAGCTGCTTTTTTTTAACATTTCTCGAGGGCCATGGCGAGCCATTTCAAAAAAGCTGCACAACTAACGTATAAAATATTGATAAATTTGCTCGGCCTGATGTGTGTGTAAAGTTTTACGAGTTGACGTTCATATTTAGAACCTCATAATCAGCTTTGTTTTATTGCCGAACAGTGCAATGCCACTCCCACAACTTTTCACGAAAAATCACGAATTTCGTATTGTGACATCCTCATGGCCGAAACAGTCATCCGAGCATATATGAGGGCGACCTTGTTGAGTTGCACGGAGAAAAACATCCAAGAAAATAACTTGTATTAGCTTTTACCAGTTGGTGGCGCTACTACTACGATGTAAAATAAGTTGGTAGATGTCTTCAGGGCTGAAGTATCCTCAAATGTGTACAACTTCGAGAAGATAGGATCATCTGAGTCATGTTGCCGGAGCTTTTGTTGCCACAGAGTACAATCGGACTTTTCAGCACCTTAATAGCCACGCCTTTTGCCAAAACGTCACAAAATTCGGCAGAGAGTAAGATCATTGTCTTGAGTCTTTTCTGACTAATTTTCAGTCGGATTCGTCAAAAGGGCACCGTGCAGTACGTGAAAATTAAAATAAAAACAAATTTTTGATTTCACTTGGCGGCACTGTGTGTATAACAAAATAATAACATTAAGATGTCTTCAGGTCGGGACGTTTTATTTACAGGTGAAGGTTTGGATTTTTAGGAGCATGTGCAGGGGAGTTATTAAGCATTCATTTATTTGTATTAGGTTCATTTTGTCTTCTTATTATTGATATTTGACTGATTCATTAAAAGCAGACAATTATGTTTTAGGTTAATTTTTTACCTGACATGTTTCGGCGAGTCTTTCGCCTTCTTCAGAGTGTCGCATGATGGTGTCTTGAGACCCGTCTTTATCAGCTGATGTTCCATGAGGGTGTGACTTACCTGTCAAAAAAATGAAAAATCAGAGCAGTCAAAGAACAAGCACAACATGAACATTACAAATCAGCAATCACTGACCACTGCAAAAGGGAAAACCACATCATGGACCGGGAGAAGGGCAGGGTCATCCGCACCGAAGAGAACAAACAACAGCGCTGGATCAGAGAGGCCATTGAGATCTGCAAGCGAGGCATAAAAACCATGAACAGAGACAAGGGAGCCTTCATCCTCTCTACCACCTGGAGCAGCATTTTGGCGGAGTGAACGGACAGCGGGGGGCGTGACTTGCCTTCATTCTTGTGACAGGTAAGTCACGCCCTCATGGAACATCAGCTGATAAAGACGGGCCACAAGACACCATCATGTGACACTCTGAAGAAGGCGAAAGACTTTCGTATTGTGACATCCTCAAGGCCTAAACACTCATCCGAGCAAATGTAAGGTAGATTTTGTTAACCTGCCCGGAGAAAAAAATCAACGAAAATAATTTGTATTTGTTTTAACCAGTTGGTGGCGCTACCACTGCGATCAAAAATAAGTTGGCAGCCGTCTTCAGGGCCTGAATATCCTCAAATGTGAAAAATTTCGAGAAGATGGATCATCTGAATCATTTTGCAGGAACTTTTGTTGCCACGGAGAATAATCAGACTCTGCGGCACCGTAATAGCCACGCCCTTCGAAGGAAAGTCACAAAAATAGGGATAGAGTAAGATCAATGTCTTGAGTCTTTTCTAGCCAATTTTCAATCAGATTCGTTAAAAGGGCACCGTGCAGTACGTCAAAATGTAAAAAATGATATTGATTGGCGCAAGGTGTATAAATGAATATAAATATATAGATGTCTTCAGGTACAGACTCTTTATGTACATGTGAAGTTTTGGATTTTTAGCAGCATGTGCAGGAGAGTTATTAAGCATTTTGTCCATTGCGGCGAAGGAAATCTTAAGTGAAAACTTTGATGCCCCGCCCCCGTCATATAGTATTTCGGAAACAAAAAATTTTAGCCCCAGTGTTTGTGCCAGGTCTTCAGATGCTACAGACAGAATTTTAAGGCAATCAGATGAAGCCTTTAGGATCAGGGTGCAAAAGAATGACCCCTGTAAACATGCAAAAAAGGGCAAAAGTCGGACTTTCAAAAATTCATAACTCACTTCCTGTTCATATTAGACGTTAAAATATCAAATTTTTCGCCATGCCCGATGAGACTGCCAAGTTTGGTGAGTTTTTGTGCATGTTTCGGGGGTCAAAAATGCGATCGAACAATCGGAAAAATAATAATAATAATAATTTCTACAAAAACAATAGGGACTTCGCAGCGGTCGCTGCTCAGACCCTAATAATAATAATAATAATAATAATAAAAGTAATAATATCTTCTACAAAAACAATAGGGACCTCGCCGCGGTCGCTGCTCGGGCCCCAATAATAATTTCTACACAAAGTCCATTGTGGTGACCCGCCCCCTTTTCAGTAAATTCAAAATGGCCGACTTCCTGTAAAACCTAGCTCATTGCTCCAAGAGACTTTTTTGTAGGTCTTGGTCTTATACATACAGTGAACCCTCGCTACTTCGCGGTTCACCTTTCGCGGGTTCAGTGCTTCGCGGGTCTAAAAAATATTCGGGGGCATTGTAGTTTCGCCGAGCGGCACGACGGGGCGCTGGAGCGGTTAGACGGCCGGCGTGCGCCGAAGAAGAGCGTGGGCGAAGAGGAGAGTGGACGAAGAAGAGCACGTTCCCCCGGACACGATCGGTGGCGACGTTTCGCGCGGTTCGGACCGTACCAGAGCTCCGGCCAGCGTGCGTGGCAGTTAAGCCGTAGAGGAGCACCTTCCCCGGGCACGGGCGGTGCCAAGCGGCCCCTAAGTTTAACCGAATGGAAGCTCCGGAGGAGGAGGGCATGCTCGCGTCACAGTAAGCCGAAGAGGAGCACCTTCCCCGGGCACGGGCGGTTCCAAGCGGCCCCTAAGTTTAACCGAATGGAAGCTCCGGAGGAGGAGGGCATGCTCGCGTCACAGTAAGCCGAAGAGGAGCACCTTCCCCGGGCACGGGCGGTGCCAAGCGGCCCCTAAGTTTAACCGAATGGAAGCTCCGGACGGAGGAGGACGGGCGTGTGTCACAGTTAAGCCAAATTGGAGCACCTCTTCTGCCCGGGCACGAGCGGAGCGCGAGGCTGTCAGTTATGAATGAATAAATGAATAAATAAATAAAGAATGCCACCTTTCATTTCACAGGGCACACCGGACGGCGTACCAGCAGGTAAAAGTCGGAGTAATTAAATAAATACAAAAAGAATGGCTGGGGAATAAAAAAATAATACGTTTTAATAATAATTTGGTTTTTTTGTTATAACATGAATTTCACTCTCTCTCTCCCCGTATATATATATATATATATATATATATATATATATATATATATTTATTATATATATTGTATATTTTTTTTAAGCATTTTTGAAGGTGCGCCGCTACTTCGCGGATTTTCAGTTTTCGCGGGTGGTCTCGGTCCCCATTAACCGCGATAACCGAGGGTTCACTGTACTCCATAAAATTTACAAAAAGCGAGGTGAAACACTCAACCAGAGCTGCTTTTTTTTAACATTTCTCGAGGGCCATGGCGAGCCATTTCAAAAAAGCTGCACAACTAACGTATAAAATATTGATAAATTTGCTCGGCCTGATGTGTGTGTAAAGTTTTACGAGTTGTCGTTCATATTTAGAACCTCATAATCAGCTTTGTTTTATTGCCGAACAGTGCAATGCCACTCCCACAACTTTTCACGAAAAATCACGAATTTCGTATTGTGACATCCTCATGGCCGAAACAGTCATCCGAGCATATATGAGGGCGACCTTGTTGAGTTGCACGGAGAAAAACATCCAAGAAAATAACTTGTATTAGCTTTTACCAGTTGGTGGCGCTACTACTACGATATAAAATAAGTTGGTAGATGTCTTCAGGGCTGAAGTATCCTCAAATGTGTACAACTTCGAGAAGATAGGATGATCTGAGTCATGTTGCCGGAGCTTTTGTTGCCACAGAGTACAATCGGACTTTTCAGCACCTTAATAGCCACGCCTTTTGCCAAAACGTCACAAAATTCGGCAGAGAGTAAGATCATTGTCTTGAGTGTTTTCTGACTAATTTTCAGTCGGATTCGTCAAAAGGGCACCGTGCAGTACGT
This sequence comes from Idiotropiscis lumnitzeri, assembly GCF_059441095.1. NCBI lineage: Eukaryota > Metazoa > Chordata > Actinopteri > Syngnathiformes > Syngnathidae > Idiotropiscis > Idiotropiscis lumnitzeri. The sequence goes on along the minus strand of NW_028283632.1, from coordinate 56,309 downwards.
GAAAATTAAAATAAAAACAAATTTTTGATTCCACTTGGCGGCACTGTGTGTATAACAAAATAATAACATTAAGATGTCTTCAGGTCGGGACGTTTTATTTACAGGTGAAGGTTTGGATTTTTAGGAGCATGTGCAGGGGAGTTATTAAGCATTCATTTATTTGTATTAGGTTCATTTTGTCTTCTTATTATTGATATTTGACTGATTCATTAAAAGCAGACAATTATGTTTTAGGTTAATTTTTTACCTGACATGTTTCGGCGAGTCTTTCGCCTTCTTCAGAGTGTCGCATGATGGTGTCTTGAGACCCGTCTTTATCAGCTGATGTTCCATGAGGGTGTGACTTACCTGTCAAAAAAATGAAAAATCAGAGCAGTAAAAGAACAAGCACAACATGAACATTACAAATCAGCAATCACTGACCACTGCAAAAGGGAAAACCACATCATGGACCGGGAGAAGGGCAGGGTCATCCGCACAGAAGAGAACAAACAACAGCGCTGGATCAGAGAGGCCATTGAGATCTGCAAGCGAGGCATAAAAACCATGAACAGAGACAAGGGAGCCTTCATCCTCTCTACCACCTGGACCAGCATCTTGGCGGAGTGAACGGACAGCGGGGGGCGTGACTTGCCTTCATTCTTGTGACAGGTAAGTCACGCCCTCATGGAACATCAGCTGATAAAGGCGGGTCACAAGACACCATCATGTGACACTCTGAAGAAGGCGAAAGACTTTCGTATTGTGACATGCTCAAGGCCTAAACACTCATCCGAGCAAATATAAGGTAGATTTTGTTAACATGCCCGGAGAAAAACATCAACGAAAATAATTTATATTTGTTTTAACCAGTTGGTGGCGCTACCACTGCGATCAAAAATAAGTTGGCAGCCGTCTTCAGGGCCTGAATATCCTCAAATGTGAAAAATTTCGAGAAGATGGATCATCTGAATCATTTTGCAGGAACTTTTGTTGCCACGGAGAATAATCAGACTCTGCGGCACCGTAATAGCCACGCCCTTCGAAGGAAAGTCACAAAAATAGGGATAGAGTAAGATCAATGTCTTGAGTCTTTTCTAGCCAATTTTCAATCAGATTCGTTACAAGGGCACCGTGCAGTACGTCAAAATGTAAAAAATGATATTGATTGGCGCAAGGTGTATAACTGAATATAAACATATAGATGTCTTCAGGTACAGACTCTTTATGTACATGTGAAGTTTTGGATTTTTAGCAGCATGTGCAGGAGAGTTATTAAGCATTTTGTCCATTGCGGCGAAGGAAATCTTAAGTGAAAACTTTGATGCCCCGCCCCCGTCATATAGTATTTCGGAAACAAAAAATTTTAGCCCCAGTGTTTGTCCCAGGTCTTCAGATGCTACAGACAGAATTTTAAGGCAATCAGATGAAGCCTTTAGGATCAGGGTGCAAAAGAATGACCCCTGTAAACATGCAAAAAAGGGCAAAAGTCGGACTTTCAAAAATTCATAACTCACTTCCTGTTCATATTAGACGTTAAAATATCAAATTTTTCGCCATGCCCGATGAGACTGCCAGGTTTGGTGAGTTTTTGTGCATGTTTCGGGGGTCAAAAATGCGATCGAACAATCGGAAAAATAATAATAATAATTTCTACAAAAACAATAGGGACTTCGCAGCGGTCGCTGCTCAGGCCCTAATAATAATAATAATAATAATAATAAAAGTAATAATATTTTCTACAAAAACAATAGGGACCTCGCCGCGGTCGCTGCTCGGGCCCCAATAATAATTTCTACACAAAGTCCATTGTGGTGACCCGCCCCCTTTTAAGTAAATTCAAAATGGCCGACTTCCTGTAAAACCTAGCTCATTGCTCCAAGAGACTTTTTTGTAGGTCTTGGTCTTATACATACAGTGAACCCTCGCTACTTCGCGGTTCACCTTTCGCAGGTTCAGTGCTTCGCGGGTCTAAAAAATATTCGGGGGCATTGTAGTTTCGCCGAGCGGCACGACGGGGCGCTGGAGCGGTTAGACGGCCGGCGTGCGCCGAAGAAGAGCGTGGGCGAAGAGGAGAGTGGACGAAGAAGAGCACGTTCCCCCGGACACGATCTGTGGCGACGTTTCGCGCGGTTCGGACCGTACCAGAGCTCCGGCCAGCGTGCGTGGCAGTTAAGCCGTAGAGGAGCACCTTTCCCGGGCACGGGCGGTGCCAAGCGGCCCCTAAGTTTAACCGAATGGAAGCTCCGGAGGAGGAGGGCATGCTCGCGTCACAGTAAGCCGAAGAGGAGCACCTTCCCCGGGCACGGGCGGTTCCAAGCGGCCCCTAAGTTTAACCGAATGGAAGCTCCGGAGGAGGAGGGCATGCTCGCGTCACAGTAAGCCGAAGAGGAGCACCTTCCCCGGGCACGGGCGGTGCCAAGCGGCCCCTAAGTTTAACCGAATGGAAGCTCCGGACGGAGGAGGACGGGCGTGTGTCACAGTTAAGCCAAATTGGAGCACCTCTTCTGCCCGGGCACGAGCGGAGCGCGAGGCTGTCAGTTATGAATGAATAAATGAATAAATAAATAAATAATGCCACCTTTCATTTCACAGGGCACACCGGACGGCGTACCAGCAGGTAAAAGTCGGAGTAATTAAATAAATACAAAAAGAATGGCTGGGGAATAAAAAACTAATAAGTTTTAATAATAATTTGTTTTTTTTGTTATAACATGAATTTCACTCTCTCTCTCCCCGTATATATATATATATATATATATATATATATATATATATATATATTTATTATATATATTGTATATTTTTTTTAAGCATTTTTGAAGGTGCGCCGCTACTTCGCGGATTTTCAGTTTTCGCGGGTGGTCTCGGTCCCCATTAACCGCGATAACCGAGGGTTCACTGTACTCCATAAAATTTACAAAAAGCGAGGTGAAACACTCAACCAGAGCTGCTTTTTTTTAACATTTCTCGAGGGCCATGGCGAGCCATTTCAAAAAAGCTGCACAACTAACGTATAAAATATTGATAAATTTGCTCGGCCTGATGTGTGTGTAAAGTTTTACGAGTTGTCGTTCATATTTAGAACCTCATAATCAGCTTTGTTTTATTGCCGAACAGTGCAATGCCACTCCCACAACTTTTCACGAAAAATCACGAATTTCGTATTGTGACATCCTCATGGCCGAAACAGTCATCCGAGCATATATGAGGGCGACCTTGTTGAGTTGCACGGAGAAAAACATCCAAGAAAATAACTTGTATTAGCTTTTACCAGTTGGTGGCGCTACTACTACGATATAAAATAAGTTGGTAGATGTCTTCATAGCTGAAGTATCCTCAAATGTGTACAACTTCGAGAAGATAGGATGATCTGAGTCATGTTGCCGGAGCTTTTGTTGCCACAGAGTACAATCGGACTTTTCAGCACCTTAATAGCCACGCCTTTTGCCAAAACGTCACAAAATTCGGCAGAGAGTAAGATCATTGTCTTGAGTCTTTTCTGACTAATTTTCAGTCGGATTCGTCAAAAGGGCACCGTGCAGTACGTGAAAATTAAAATAAAAACAAATTTTTGATTCCACTTGGCGGCACTGTGTGTATAACAAAATAATAACATTAAGATGTCTTCAGGTCGGGACGTTTTATTTACAGGTGAAGGTTTGGATTTTTAGGAGCATGTGCAGGGGAGTTATTAAGCATTCATTTATTTGTATTAGGTTCATTTTGTCTTCTTATTATTGATATTTGACTGATTCATTAAAAGCAGACAATTATGTTTTAGGTTAATTTTTTACCTGACATGTTTCGGCGAGTCTTTCGCCTTCTTCAGAGTGTCGCATGATGGTGTCTTGAGACCCGTCTTTATCAGCTGATGTTCCATGAGGGTGTGACTTACCTGTCAAAAAAATGAAAAATCAGAGCAGTAAAAGAACAAGCACAACATGAACATTACAAATCAGCAATCACTGACCACTGCAAAAGGGAAAACCACATCATGGACCGGGAGAAGGGCAGGGTCATCCGCACCGAAGAGAACAAACAACAGCGCTGGATCAGAGAGGCCATTGAGATCTGCAAGCGAGGCATAAAAACCATGAACAGAGACAAGGGAGCCTTCATCCTCTCTACCACCTGGAGCAGCATTTTGGCGGAGTGAACGGACAGCGGGGGGCGTGACTTGCCTTCATTCTTGTGACAGGTAAGTCACGCCCTCATGGAACATCAGCTGATAAAGACGGGCCACAAGACACCATCATGTGACACTCTGAAGAAGGCGAAAGACTTTCGTATTGTGACATCCTCAAGGCCTAAACACTCATCCGAGCAAATGTAAGGTAGATTTTGTTAACCTGCCCGGAGAAAAAAATCAACGAAAATGATTTGTATTTGTTTTAACCAGTTGGTGGCGCTACCACTGCGATCAAAAATAAGTTGGCAGCCGTCTTCAGGGCCTGAATATCCTCAAATGTGAAAAATTTCGAGAAGATGGATCATCTGAATCATTTTGCAGGAACTTTTGTTGCCACGGAGAATAATCAGACTCTGCGGCACCGTAATAGCCACGCCCTTCGAAGGAAAGTCACAAAAATAGGGATAGAGTAAGATCAATGTCTTGAGTCTTTTCTAGCCAATTTTCAATCAGATTCGTTAAAAGGGCACCGTGCAGTACGTCAAAATGTAAAAAATGATATTGATTGGCGCAAGGTGTATAACTGAATATAAACATATAGATGTCTTCAGGTACAGACTCTTTATGTACATGTGAAGTTTTGGATTTTTAGCAGCATGTGCAGGAGAGTTATTAAGCATTTTGTCCATTGCGGCGAAGGAAATCTTAAGTGAAAACTTTGATGCCCCGCCCCCGTCATATAGTATTTCGGAAACAAAAAATTTTAGCCCCAGTGTTTGTGCCAGGTCTTCAGATGCTACAGACAGAATTTTAAGGCAATCAGATGAAGCCTTTAGGATCAGGGTGCAAAAGAATGACCACTGTAAACATGCAAAAAAGGGCAAAAGTCGGACTTTCAAAAATTCATAACTCACTTCCTGTTCATATTAGACGTTAAAATATCAAATTTTTCGCCATGCCCGATGAGACTGCCAAGTTTGGTGAGTTTTTGTGCATGTTTCGGGGGTCAAAAATGCGATCGAACAATCGGAAAAATAATAATAATAATAATTTCTACAAAAACAATAGGGACTTCGCAGCGGTCGCTGCTCAGACCCTAATAATAATAATAATAATAATAATAAAAGTAATAATATCTTCTACAAAAACAATAGGGACCTCGCCGCGGTCGCTGCTCGGGCCCCAATAATAATTTCTACACAAAGTCCATTGTGGTGACCCGCCCCCTTTTCAGTAAATTCAAAATGGCCGACTTCCTGTAAAACCTAGCTCATTGCTCCAAGAGACTTTTTTGTAGGTCTTGGTCTTATACATACAGTGAACCCTCGCTACTTCGCGGTTCACCTTTCGCGGGTTCAGTGCTTCGCGGGTCTAAAAAATATTCGGGGGCATTGTAGTTTCGCCGAGCGGCACGACGGGGCGCTGGAGCGGTTAGACGGCCGGCGTGCGCCGAAGAAGAGCGTGGGCGAAGAGGAGAGTGGACGAAGAAGAGCACGTTCCCCCGGACACGATCGGTGGCGACGTTTCGCGCGGTTCGGACCGTACCAGAGCTCCGGCCAGCGTGCGTGGCAGTTAAGCCGTAGAGGAGCACCTTCCCCGGGCACGGGCAGTGCCAAGCGGCCCCTAAGTTTAACCGAATGGAAGCTCCGGAGGAGGAGGGCATGCTCGCGTCACAGTAAGCCGAAGAGGAGCACCTTCCCCGGGCACGGGCGGTTCCAAGCGGCCCCTAAGTTTAACCGAATGGAAGCTCCGGAGGAGGAGGGCATGCTCGCGTCACAGTAAGCCGAAGAGGAGCACCTTCCCCGGGCACGGGCGGTGCCAAGCGGCCCCTAAGTTTAACCGAATGGAAGCTCCGGGGGAGGAGGACGGGCGTATGTCACAGTTAAGCCAAATTGGAGCACCTCTTCTGCCCGGGCACGAGCGGAGCGCGAGGCTGTCAGTTATGAATGAATAAATGAATAAATAAATAAAGAATGCCACCTTTCATTTCACAGGGCACACCGGACGGCGTACCAGCAGGTAAAAGTCGGAGTAATTAAATAAATACAAAAAGAATGGCTGGGGAATAAAAAAATAATACGTTTTAATAATAATTTGTTTTTTTTGTTATAACATGAATTTCACTCTCTCTCTCCCCGTATATATATATATATATATATATATATATATATATATATATATATATTTATATATTTATTATATATATTGTATATTTTTTTTAAGCATTTTTGAAGGTGCGCCGCTACTTCGCGGATTTTCAGTTTTCGCGGGTGGTCTCGGTCCCCATTAACCGCGATAACCGAGGGTTCACTGTACTCCATAAAATTTACAAAAAGCGAGGTGAAACACTCAACCAGGGCTGCTTTTTTTTAACATTTCTCGAGGGCCATGGCGAGCCATTTCAAAAAAGCTGCACAACTAACGTATAAAATATTGATAAATTTGCTCGGCCTGATGTGTGTGTAAAGTTTCACGAGTTGTCGTTCATATTTAGAACCTCATAATCAGCTTTGTTTTATTGCCGAACAGTGCAATGCCACTCCCACAACTTTTCATGAAAAAGGACGAATTTCGTATTGTGACATCCTCATGGCCGAAACAGTCATCCGAGCATATATGAGGGCGACCTTGTTGAGTTGCACGGAGAAAAACATCCAAGAAAATAACTTGTATTAGCTTTTACCAGTTGGGGGCGCTACTACTACGATGAAAAATAAGTTGGTAGATGTCTTCAGGGCTGAAGTATCCTCAAATGTGTGCAACTTCGAGAAGATAGGATCATCTGAGTCATGTTGCCGGAGCTTTTGTTGCCACAGAGTACAATCGGACTTTTCAGCACCGTAATAGCCACGCCTTTTGCCAAAACGTCACAAAATTCGGCAGAGAGTAAGATCATTGTCTTGAGTCTTTTCTGACTAATTTTCAGTCGGATTCGTCGAAAGGGCACCGTGCAGTACGTGACAATTAAAATAAAAACAAATTTTTGATTCCACTTGGCGGCACTGTGTGTATAACAAAATAATAACATTAAGATGTCTTCAGGTCGGGACGTTTTATTTACAGGTGAAGGTTTGGATTTTTAGGAGCATGTGCAGGGGAGTTATTAAGCATTCATTTATTTGTATTAGGTTCATTTTGTCTTCTTATTATTGATATTTGACTGATTCATTAAAAGCAGACAATTATGTTTTAGGTTAATTTTTTACCTGACATGTTTCGGCGAGTCTTTCGCCTACTTCAGAGTGTCGCATGATGGTGTCTTGAGCTGATGTTCCATGAGGGTGTGACTTACCTGTCAAAAAAATGAAAAAAATCAGAGCAGTAAAAGAACAAGCACAACATGAACATTACAAATCAGCAATCACTGACCACTGACTTCCGGTTCCGGCGCCGCGCGAGTGGCTGCCTGTTTACAGCAGCGTGGCTCACTATTGAGCCTTTTCGTGTGTTTTTTCCCTTTACCCTTTTTTATTTTATTTTTACCTCACCTCAGCAATGGACATCCAACTTGCGGTGGTTTTACTACTGTTGGGGGCTGTTTTTTGCGCGATCGTGTCCGGAGACGAAACTCGGAGCTACGGATCGATCGTGTACACAAGAGATCAGCTGTTAGCACTCCGTGCTAACCCCGCGTGGGCTCCCGGAGCGAGACCCGATATTCCCCGCGAGCTGAGGAGGAAGAGACGGGGATGTCGTGCGGGGGCTAAACGCCAGGCAAGGAGGAGACAATATCACCCCGTCCTCCCGTCCGTTATTATGGGGAATGTTCGATCCCTCTCCAACAAAATGGACGAGCTAACAGCGCTAACCCGGCACGAGAGGATTGTCCGGGAGGCTAGTTTGCTGGTGTTCACGGAGTCGTGGCTAACAGAGCTAACGCCGGACGCCGTCGTGGAATTGGACGGCTTCCAAATACTACGCGCGGACAGGACACTGGAGAGCGGTAAGAGAAAAGGGGGAGGGCTGGCTGTGTTTGTTAATGATAGATGGTGTAACCCTGGGCATATAACTGTTAAGGATCAACTTTGCAGTCGGGACATTGAGATGATAGCTGTTAGCATGCGTCCGGTCTATTTACCGCGAGAGTTCAGTCATGTGATCGCGGTAGCGGCGTACGTGCCTCCCTCTGCTAACGGTGAGACAGCCTGTGATGTACTGAATGCAGCTGTGAGCAGGCTACAAACACAGCACCCAAATGCCTTGTTCCTTATCTCTGGTGACTTCAATCATGCTTCTCCTTCCTCCTCTCTGCCTTCATTCACACAATATGTAACATGCCAAACCAGAGACAATAAAATATTGGACCTCTTCTATGCCAACACCAAGGAGGCGTACACGTCACTGCCCCTCCCCCCGCTGGGCAAAGCTGACCACAACTTGGTTGCTCTCCTGCCTGTGTACAAACCTCTCGTCCGCAGGCAGCCAGCTGTGACACGCACAGTTCAGCGATGGTCCGGAGAAGCCGAGGAGGCCTTGAAGGACTGTTTCAACACAACTGTGTGGGAGGTATTCAGCGAAGCTCACGGTGAGGACATTAATGGTCTAACAGACACAGTTACAGACTATATTAACTTCTGCATGGAGAACACCATTCCCACCAGGACTGTAAGATGTTTCTCCAACAACAAACCCTGGATCACACCGGACATTAAAGCTCTCCTGAAGGAGAAAAAGAGGGCTTTTGTTTCAGGCGACAAGGACGAGCTGAAGAGAGTGCAGCGTCAGCTGAGAAGGAGGATCCGAGAGGGGAAAAAGTCCTACAGGATGCGGATGGAAGAACAACTGCAGCGGAACAATGCCAGGGATGTCTGGAGGGGCCTGAAGACCATCTCAGGCCACGGACAAGCAGGTAAGACCCGGAAGGGGGGGGGCTTCAGTGGGCAAATGAGTTGAACCTATTTTTCAATAGGTTTGATCAAATGTCTGACCCCGCTCAGGCTTCCCTGATGCAGCCCCCACCCACCCCTCCTGCCACTGCGAACAAGACCCTCTCTCCCCCTCTCTCGCCCCTCTCTCTCTCCACAGGCTCCAGTTCCCAGCCTCATCAGACAACCACCACTTCCTCCTGCTCAGCCTTGTTCCTCACAACATCTCAGGTGAAGAACCAGCTGAGGAAGATGAAGGCGAGGAAGGCGGCAGGCCCAGATGGGATCAGCTCCCAGCTCCTCAAATCCTGCGCAGACCAGCTGTGTGGAATCGTCCAGCACATGTTCAACCTGAGCTTGAAGCTGGGCAGAGTCCCCCAGCTGTGGAAAACATCCTGCCTGGTTCCGGTTCCAAAGACACCCCATCCGAAGGAGCTCAACAACTTCAGACCAGTGGCGCTGACGTCTCATCTGATGAAGACCCTGGAGAGACTGGTCCTCGTCCATCTGCGCCCCCTGGTCAGCTCCTCAATGGACCCACTCCAGTTTGCATACCAGCCTGGCATCAGTGTGGATGATGCCATCATCTACCTGCTCCACACTTCACTCTTCCACCTGGAGAAGGCGGGGGGCACGGTGAGGATCATGTTCTTTGATTTCTCAAGTGCTTTCAACACCATCCAGCCCGCCTTATTGGGAGACAAGCTGGAGCAGGCGGGAGTGGCCCACCACCTCATCACATGGATTCACAACTACCTCACAAACCGGCCACAGTACGTGAGAACACAGGACTGTGTGTCTGACGTGCTCCTCTGCAGCACGGGAGCGCCGCAGGGAACTGTGCTGGCTCCCTTCCTGTTCACCCTCTACACCTCGGACTACAAATACAATTCCACAACCTGTCACCTGCAGAAGTTCTCTGATGACTCTGCGATTGTCGGCCTCATCACTGACGATGACGATCGGGAGTACAGAGGGGTTACGCAGGGGTTCGTGGACTGGTGTCAGCAGAACCGCCTCCAAATCAACGCTGGGAAATCCAAAGAGCTGGTGGTGGATTTCCGCAAGCGTCGGCACTCTCCACCTGCACCAGTGAATATCCAGGGAACAGACGTTGAGAGGGTCTCAACTTACAAGTACCTGGGTGTTCATCTGAACAATAAACTGGACTGGAGCGACAACACAGACGCTCTCTATAGGAAGGGTCAGAGCAGACTCTTCCTACTCAGGCGGCTGAGGTCCTTTGGCGTTCGGGGAACACTCCTCAGGAACTTCTATGACTCGGTGGTTTCATCAGTCATCTTCTATGGAGTGGTCTCCTGGGCAGGAGGCATCTCGGGCCGAGACAAAAAGAGACTGGACAAACTGGTGAGGAGGGCCAGCTCTGTCCTGGGCTGCTCCCTGGACTCTGTGGACTCAGTGGGGGGCAGAAGGATGACGGCAAAACTGTCATCAATGCTGGACAAACCAGCCCACCCATTCAATGACACTCTGAGAACACTTTACAGCTCCTTCAGTGACAGACTTTTACACCCTCGCTGTACCAAAGAGAGATTTCGCCGCTCCTTCCTGCCAACTGCTGTCAGACTTTTTAACAAGAACATTGGGTCAGGCCTACAAACGGGAGGGCATTAGTGCAATTGTGCAGTCCTAGGATGCAATATTAACTACTACTGTACTTTCAGCCAAGGGTGTACTTAAATATTGACCAATGATGTATTTTGTTTACCATTACAGTATTCTTATTACAATACTTCTATCACTGTAGTATTTCTACCACTGCAGGATGTTCACTATTACAGTACTTTTATCATTGCAGTACTTTCATCATTGCAGTATTTTTCTATCGTTGCAGTACTTTTACTATTACAGTACTTTTACCATTGCAGTATTTTCTATCATGCAGTACTTTTCTATCATTTCAGTACTCTTACCATTACAGTACTTTTATCATTGCAATATTTTTATGATTGCAGTATTTTCAATCATTCAGTAGTTTTTATCATTACAGCGTTTCCCCCTCCGTATAATGGACAAACATTAGGAGTGTTTCCTTACACTTAGATACGTTTATACTGTGTATATTTGCATGCTTTTTCTGAATGTCTGCTGCTAATGTTATACATTAACGGCTACATTACGCCGCCGACTCTGTGTGATCTATATCTTTGCTGCTGTAACACCTCAAATTTCCCCATTGTGGGACTAATAAAGGACATCTTATCTTATCTTAAAAGGGAAAACCACATCATGGACCGGGAGAAGGGCAGGGTCATCCGCACAGAAGAGAACAAACAACAGCGCTGGATCAGAGAGGCCATTGAGATCTGCAAGCGAGGCATAAAAACCATGAACAGAGACAAGGGAGCCTTCATCCTCTCTACCACCTGGACCAGCATCTTGGCGGAGTGAACGGACAGCGGGGGGCGTGACTTGCCTTCATTCTTGTGACAGGTAAGTCACGCCCTCATGGAACATCAGCTGATAAAGGCGGGTCACAAGACACCATCATGTGACACTCTGAAGAAGGCGAAAGACTTTCGTATTGTGACATGCTCAAGGCCTAAACACTCATCCGAGCAAATATAAGGTAGATTTTGTTAACATGCCCGGAGAAAAACATCAACGAAAATAATTTATATTTGTTTTAACCAGTTGGTGGCGCTACCACTGCGATCAAAAATAAGTTGGCAGCCGTCTTCAGGGCCTGAATATCCTCAAATGTGAAAAATTTCGAGAAGATGGATCATCTGAATCATTTTGCAGGAACTTTTGTTGCCACGGAGAATAATCAGACTCTGCGGCACCGTAATAGCCACGCCCTTCGAAGGAAAGTCACAAAAATAGGGATAGAGTAAGATCAATGTCTTGAGTCTTTTCTAGCCAATTTTCAATCAGATTCGTTACAAGGGCACCGTGCAGTACGTCAAAATGTAAAAAATGATATTGATTGGCGCAAGGTGTATAACTGAATATAAACATATAGATGTCTTCAGGTACAGACTCTTTATGTACATGTGAAGTTTTGGATTTTTAGCAGCATGTGCAGGAGAGTTATTAAGCATTTTGTCCATTGCGGCGAAGGAAATCTTAAGTGAAAACTTTGATGCCCCGCCCCCGTCATATAGTATTTCGGAAACAAAAAATTTTAGCCCCAGTGTTTGTCCCAGGTCTTCAGATGCTACAGACAGAATTTTAAGGCAATCAGATGAAGCCTTTAGGATCAGGGTGCAAAAGAATGACCCCTGTAAACATGCAAAAAAGGGCAAAAGTCGGACTTTCAAAAATTCATAACTCACTTCCTGTTCATATTAGACGTTAAAATATCAAATTTTTCGCCATGCCCGATGAGACTGCCAGGTTTGGTGAGTTTTTGTGCATGTTTCGGGGGTCAAAAATGCGATCGAACAATCGGAAAAATAATAATAATAATTTCTACAAAAACAATAGGGACTTCGCAGCGGTCGCTGCTCAGGCCCTAATAATAATAATAATAATAATAATAAAAGTAATAATATTTTCTACAAAAACAATAGGGACCTCGCCGCGGTCGCTGCTCGGGCCCCAATAATAATTTCTACACAAAGTCCATTGTGGTGACCCGCCCCCTTTTAAGTAAATTCAAAATGGCCGACTTCCTGTAAAACCTAGCTCATTGCTCCAAGAGACTTTTTTGTAGGTCTTGGTCTTATACATACAGTGAACCCTCGCTACTTCGCGGTTCACCTTTCGCAGGTTCAGTGCTTCGCGGGTCTAAAAAATATTCGGGGGCATTGTAGTTTCGCCGAGCGGCACGACGGGGCGCTGGAGCGGTTAGACGGCCGGCGTGCGCCGAAGAAGAGCGTGGGCGAAGAGGAGAGTGGACGAAGAAGAGCACGTTCCCCCGGACACGATCGGTGGCGACGTTTCGCGCGGTTCGGACCGTACCAGAGCTCCGGCCAGCGTGCGTGGCAGTTAAGCCGTAGAGGAGCACCTTCCCCGGGCACGGGCGGTGCCAAGCGGCCCCTAAGTTTAACCGAATGGAAGCTCCGGAGGAGGAGGGCATGCTCGCGTCACAGTAAGCCGAAGAGGAGCACCTTCCCCGGGCACGGGCGGTTCCAAGCGGCCCCTAAGTTTAACCGAATGGAAGCTCCGGAGGAGGAGGGCATGCTCGCGTCACAGTAAGCCGAAGAGGAGCACCTTCCCCGGGCACGGGCGGTGCCAAGCGGCCCCTAAGTTTAACCGAATGGAAGCTCCGGACGGAGGAGGACGGGCGTGTGTCACAGTTAAGCCAAATTGGAGCACCTCTTCTGCCCGGGCACGAGCGGAGCGCGAGGCTGTCAGTTATGAATGAATAAATGAATAAATAAATAAAGAATGCCACCTTTCATTTCACAGGGCACACCGGACGGCGTACCAGCAGGTAAAAGTCGGAGTAATTAAATAAATACAAAAAGAATGGCTGGGGAATAAAAAAATAATACGTTTTAATAATAATTTGGTTTTTTTGTTATAACATGAATTTCACTCTCTCTCTCCCCGTATATATATATATATATATATATATATATATATATATATTTATTATATATATTGTATATTTTTTTTAAGCATTTTTGAAGGTGCGCCGCTACTTCGCGGATTTTCAGTTTTCGCGGGTGGTCTCGGTCCCCATTAACCGCGATAACCGAGGGTTCACTGTACTCCATAAAATTTACAAAAAGCGAGGTGAAACACTCAACCAGAGCTGCTTTTTTTTAACATTTCTCGAGGGCCATGGCGAGCCATTTCAAAAAAGCTGCACAACTAACGTATAAAATATTGATAAATTTGCTCGGCCTGATGTGTGTGTAAAGTTTTACGAGTTGTCGTTCATATTTAGAACCTCATAATCAGCTTTGTTTTATTGCCGAACAGTGCAATGCCACTCCCACAACTTTTCACGAAAAATCACGAATTTCGTATTGTGACATCCTCATGGCCGAAACAGTCATCCGAGCATATATGAGGGCGACCTTGTTGAGTTGCACGGAGAAAAACATCCAAGAAAATAACTTGTATTAGCTTTTACCAGTTGGTGGCGCTACTACTACGATATAAAATAAGTTGGTAGATGTCTTCAGGGCTGAAGTATCCTCAAATGTGTACAACTTCGAGAAGATAGGATGATCTGAGTCATGTTGCCGGAGCTTTTGTTGCCACAGAGTACAATCGGACTTTTCAGCACCTTGATAGCCACGCCTTTTGCCAAAACGTCACAAAATTCGGCAGAGAGTAAGATCATTGTCTTGAGTCTTTTCTGACTAATTTTCAGTCGGATTCGTCAAAAGGGCACCGTGCAGTACGTGAAAATTAAAATAAAAACAAATTTTTGATTCCACTTGGCGGCACTGTGTGTATAACAAAATAATAACATTAAGATGTCTTCAGGTCGGGACGTTTTATTTACAGGTGAAGGTTTGGATTTTTAGGAGCATGTGCAGGGGAGTTATTAAGCATTCATTTATTTGTATTAGGTTCATTTTGTCTTCTTATTATTGATATTTGACTGATTCATTAAAAGCAGACAATTATGTTTTAGGTTAATTTTTTACCTGACATGTTTCGGCGAGTCTTTCGCCTTCTTCAGAGTGTCGCATGATGGTGTCTTGAGACCCGTCTTTATCAGCTGATGTTCCATGAGGGTGTGACTTACCTGTCAAAAAAATGAAAAATCAGAGCAGTAAAAGAACAAGCACAACATGAACATTACAAATCAGCAATCACTGACCACTGCAAAAGGGAAAACCACATCATGGACCGGGAGAAGGGCAGGGTCATCCGCACCGAAGAGAACAAACAACAGCGCTGGATCAGAGAGGCCATTGAGATCTGCAAGCGAGGCATAAAAACCATGAACAGAGACAAGGGAGCCTTCATCCTCTCTACCACCTGGAGCAGCATTTTGGCGGAGTGAACGGACAGCGGGGGGCGTGACTTGCCTTCATTCTTGTGACAGGTAAGTCACGCCCTCATGGAACATCAGCTGATAAAGACGGGCCACAAGACACCATCATGTGACACTCTGAAGAAGGCGAAAGACTTTCGTATTGTGACATCCTCAAGGCCTAAACACTCATCCGAGCAAATGTAAGGTAGATTTTGTTAACCTGCCCGGAGAAAAAAATCAACGAAAATGATTTGTATTTGTTTTAACCAGTTGGTGGCGCTACCACTGCGATCAAAAATAAGTTGGCAGCCGTCTTCAGGGCCTGAATATCCTCAAATGTGAAAAATTTCGAGAAGATGGATCATCTGAATCATTTTGCAGGAACTTTTGTTGCCACGGAGAATAATCAGACTCTGCGGCACCGTAATAGCCACGCCCTTCGAAGGAAAGTCACAAAAATAGGGATAGAGTAAGATCAATGTCTTGAGTCTTTTCTAGCCAATTTTCAATCAGATTCGTTAAAAGGGCACCGTGCAGTACGTCAAAATGTAAAAAATGATATTGATTGGCGCAAGGTGTATAACTGAATATAAACATATAGATGTCTTCAGGTACAGACTCTTTATGTACATGTGAAGTTTTGGATTTTTAGCAGCATGTGCAGGAGAGTTATTAAGCATTCATTTATTTGTATTAGGTTCATTTTGTCTTCTTATTATTGATATTTGACTGATTCATTAAAAGCAGACAATTATGTTTTAGGTTAATTTTTTACCTGACATGTTTCGGCGAGTCTTTCGCCTTCTTCAGAGTGTCGCATGATGGTGTCTTGAGACCCGTCTTTATCAGCTGATGTTCCATGAGGGTGTGACTTACCTGTCAAAAAAATGAAAAATCAGAGCAGTAAAAGAACAAGCACAACATGAACATTACAAATCAGCAATCACTGACCACTGCAAAAGGGAAAACCACATCATGGACCGGGAGAAGGGCAGGGTCATCCGCACCGAAGAGAACAAACAACAGCGCTGGATCAGAGAGGCCATTGAGATCTGCAAGCGAGGCATAAAAACCATGAACAGAGACAAGGGAGCCTTCATCCTCTCTACCACCTGGAGCAGCATTTTGGCGGAGTGAACGGACAGCGGGGGGCGTGACTTGCCTTCATTCTTGTGACAGGTAAGTCACGCCCTCATGGAACATCAGCTGATAAAGACGGGCCACAAGACACCATCATGTGACACTCTGAAGAAGGCGAAAGACTTTCGTATTGTGACATCCTCAAGGCCTAAACACTCATCCGAGCAAATGTAAGGTAGATTTTGTTAACCTGCCCGGAGAAAAAAATCAACGAAAATGATTTGTATTTGTTTTAACCAGTTGGTGGCGCTACCACTGCGATCAAAAATAAGTTGGCAGCCGTCTTCAGGGCCTGAATATCCTCAAATGTGAAAAATTTCGAGAAGATGGATCATCTGAATCATTTTGCAGGAACTTTTGTTGCCACGGAGAATAATCAGACTCTGCGGCACCGTAATAGCCACGCCCTTCGAAGGAAAGTCACAAAAATAGGGATAGAGTAAGATCAATGTCTTGAGTCTTTTCTAGCCAATTTTCAATCAGATTCGTTAAAAGGGCACCGTGCAGTACGTCAAAATGTAAAAAATGATATTGATTGGCGCAAGGTGTATAACTGAATATAAACATATAGATGTCTTCAGGTACAGACTCTTTATGTACATGTGAAGTTTTGGATTTTTAGCAGCATGTGCAGGAGAGTTATTAAGCATTTTGTCCATTGCGGCGAAGGAAATCTTAAGTGAAAACTTTGATGCCCCGCCCCCGTCATATAGTATTTCGGAAACAAAAAATTTTAGCCCCAGTGTTTGTGCCAGGTCTTCAGATGCTACAGACAGAATTTTAAGGCAATCAGATGAAGCCTTTAGGATCAGGGTGCAAAAGAATGACCCCTGTAAACATGCAAAAAAGGGCAAAAGTCGGACTTTCAAAAATTCATAACTCACTTCCTGTTCATATTAGACGTTAAAATATCACATTTTTCGCCATGCCCGATGAGACTGCCAAGTTTGGTGAGTTTTTGTGCATGTTTCAGGGGTCAAAAATGCGATCGAACAATCGGAAAAATAATAATAATAATAATTTCAACAAAAACAATAGGGACTTCGCAGCGGTCGCTGCTCAGGCCCTAATAATAATAATAATAATAATAATAAAAGTAATAATATTTTCTACAAAAACAATAGGGACCTCGCCGCGGTCGCTGCTCGGGCCCCAATAATAATTTCTACACAAAGTCCATTGTGGTGACCCGCCCCCTTTTAAGTAAATTCAAAATGGCCGACTTCCTGTAAAACCTAGCTCATTGCTCCAAGAGACTTTTTTGTAGGTCTTGGTCTTATACATACAGTGAACCCTCGCTACTTCGCGGTTCACCTTTCGCGGGTTCAGTGCTTCGCGAGTCTAAAAAATATTCGGGCGCATTGTAGTTTCGCCGAGCGGCACGACGGGGCGCTGGAGCGGTTAGACGGCCGGCGTGCGCCGAAGAAGAGCGTGGGCGAAGAGGAGAGTGGACGAAGAAGAGCACGTTCCCCCGGACACGATCGGTGGCGACGTTTCGCGCGGTTCGGACCGTACCAGAGCTCCGGCCAGCGTGCGTGGCAGTTAAGCCGTAGAGGAGCACCTTCCCCGGGCACGGGCAGTGCCAAGCGGCCCCTAAGTTTAACCGAATGGAAGCTCCGGAGGAGGAGGGCATGCTCGCGTCACAGTAAGCCGAAGAGGAGCACCTTCCCCGGGCACGGGCGGTTCCAAGCGGCCCCTAAGTTTAACCGAATGGAAGCTCCGGAGGAGGAGGGCATGCTCGCGTCACAGTAAGCCGAAGAGGAGCACCTTCCCCGGGCACGGGCGGTGCCAAGCGGCCCCTAAGTTTAACCGAATGGAAGCTCCGGGGGAGGAGGACGGGCGTGTGTCACAGTTAAGCCAAATTGGAGCACCTCTTCTGCCCGGGCACGAGCGGAGCGCGAGGCTGTCAGTTATGAATGTATAAATGAATAAATAAATAAAGAATGCCACCTTTCATTTCACAGGGCACACCGGACGGCGTACCAGCAGGTAAAAGTCGGAGTAATTAAATAAATACAAAAAGAATGGCTGGGGAATAAAAAAATAATACGTTTTAATAATAATTTGTTTTTTTTGTTATAACATGAATTTCACTCTCTCTCTCCCCGTATATATATATATATATATATATATATATATATATATATATATATTTATATATTTATTATATATATTGTATATTTTTTTTAAGCATTTTTGAAGGTGCGCCGCTACTTCGCGGATTTTCAGTTTTCGCGGGTGGTCTCGGTCCCCATTAACCGCGATAACCGAGGGTTCACTGTACTCCATAAAATTTACAAAAAGCGAGGTGAAACACTCAACCAGAGCTGCTTTTTTTTAACATTTCTCGAGGGCCATGGCGAGCCATTTCAAAAAAGCTGCACAACTAACGTATAAAATATTGATAAATTTGCTCGGCCTGATGTGTGTGTAAAGTTTTACGAGTTGTCGTTCATATTTAGAACCTCATAATCAGCTTTGTTTTATTGCTGAACAGTGCAATGCCACTCCCACAACTTTTCACGAAAAATCACGAATTTCGTATTGTGACATCCTCATGGCCGAAACAGTCATCCGAGCATATATGAGGGCGACCTTGTTGAGTTGCACGGAGAAAAACATCCAAGAAAATAACTTGTATTAGCTTTTACCAGTTGGTGGCGCTACTACTACGATGTAAAATAAGTTGGTAGATGTCTTCAGGGCTGAAGTATCCTCAAATGTGTACAACTTCGAGAAGATAGGATCATCTGAGTCATGTTGCCGGAGCTTTTGTTGCCACAGAGTACAATCGGACTTTTCAGCACCTTAATAGCCACGCCTTTTGCCAAAACGTCACAAAATTCGGCAGAGAGTAAGATCATTGTCTTAAGTCTTTTCTGACTAATTTTCAGTCGGATTCGTCAAAAGGGCACCATGCAGTACGTGAAAATTAAAATAAAAACAAATTTTTGATTCCACTTGGCGGCACTGTGTGTATAACAAAATAATAACATTAAGATGTCTTCAGGTCGGGACGTTTTATTTACAGGTGAAGGTTTGGATTTTTAGGAGCATGTGCAGGGGAGTTATTAAGCATTCATTTATTTGTATTAGGTTCATTTTGTCTTCTTATTATTGATATTTGACTGATTCATTAAAAGCAGACAATTATGTTTTAGGTTAATTTTTTACCTGACATGTTTCGGCGAGTCTTTCGCCTTCTTCAGAGTGTCGCATGATGGTGTCTTGAGCTGATGTTCCATGAGGGTGTGACTTACCTGTCAAAAAAATGAAAAAATCAGAGCAGTAAAAGAACAAGCACAACATGAACATTACAAATCAGCAATCACTGACCACTGCAAAAGGGAAAACCACATCATGGACCGGGAGAAGGGCAGGGTCATCCGCACAGAAGAGAACAAACAACAGCGCTGGATCAGAGAGGCCATTGAGATCTGCAAGCGAGGCATAAAAACCATGAACAGAGACAAGGGAGCCTTCATCCTCTCTACCACCTGGACCAGCATCTTGGCGGAGTGAACGGACAGCGGGGGGCGTGACTTGCCTTCATTCTTGTGACAGGTAAGTCACGCCCTCATGGAACATCAGCTGATAAAGACGGGTCACAAGACACCATCATGTGACACTCTGAAGAAGGCGAAAGACTTTCGTATTGTGACATGCTCAAGGCCTAAACACTCATCCGAGCAAATATAAGGTAGATTTTGTTAACCTGCCCGGAGAAAAACATCAACGAAAATAATTTGTATTTGTTTTAACCAGTTGGTGGCGCTACCACTGCGATCAAAAATAAGTTGGCAGCCGTCTTCAGGGCCTGAATATCCTCAAATGTGAAAGATTTCCAGAAGATGGATCATCTGAATCATTTTGCAGGAACTTTTGTTGCCACGGAGAATAATCAGACTCTGCGGCACCGTAATAGCCACGCCCTTTGAAGGAAAGTCATAAAAATAGGGATAGAGTAAGATCAATGTCTTGAGTCTTTTCTAGCCAATTTTCAGTCGGATTCGTTAAAAGGGCACCGTGCAGTACGTCAAAATGTAAACATTTATATTGATTGGCGCAAGGTGTATAACTGAATATAAACATATAGATGTCTTCAGGTACCGACTCTTTATGTACATGTGAAGTTTTGGATTTTTAGCAGCACGGGCAGGAGAGTTATTAAGCATTTTGTCCATTGCGGCGAAGGAAATCTTAAGTGAAAACTTTGAAGCCCCGCCCCCGTCATATAGTATTTCGGAAACAAAAAATTTTAGCCCCAGTGTTTGTCCCAGGTCTTAAGATGCTCCAGACAGAACTTTAAGGCAATCAGATGAAGCCTTTAGGATCAGGGTGCAAAAGAATGACCCCTGTAAACATGCAAAAAAGGGCAAAAGTCGGACTTTCAAAAATTCATAACTCACTTCCTGTTCATATTAGACGTTAAAAAATATCAAATTTTTCGCCATGCCCGATGAGACTGCCAAGTTTGGTGAGTTTTTGTGCATGTTTCGGGGGTCAAAAATGCGATCGAACAATCGGAAAAATAATAATAATAATAATTTCTACAAAAACAATAGGGACTTCGCAGCGGTCGCTGCTCAGGCCCTAATAATAATAATAATAATAATAATAATAATAATAAAAGTAATAATATTTTCTACAAAAACAATAGGGACCTCGCCGCGGTCGCTGCTCGGGCCCCAATAATAATTTCTACACAAAGTCCATTGTGGAGACCCGCCCCCTTTTAAGTAAATTCAAAATGGCCGACTTCCTGTAAAACCTAGCTCATTGCTCCAAGAGACTTTTTTGTAGGTCTTGGTCTTATACATACAGTGAACCCTCGCTACTTCGAGGTTCACCTTTCGCGGGTTCAGTGCTTCGCGGGTCTAAAAAATATTCGGGGGCATTGTAGTTTCGCCGAGCGGCACGACGGGGCGCTGGAGCGGTTAGACGGCCGGCGTGCGCCGAAGAAGAGCGTGGGCGAAGAGGAGAGTGGACGAAGAAGAGCACGTTCCCCCGGACACGATCGGTGGCGACGTTTCGCGCGGTTCGGACCGTACCAGAGCTCCGGCCGGCGTGCGTGGCAGTTAAGCCGTAGAGGAGCACCTTCCCCGGGCACGGGCGGTTCCAAGCGGCCCCTGAGTTTAACCGAATGGAAGCTCCGGAGGAGGAGGGCATGCTCGCGTCACAGTAAGCCGAAGAGGAGCACCTTCCCCGGGCACGGGCGGTTCCAAGCGGCCCCTAAGTTTAACCGAATGGAAGCTCCGGAGGAGGAGGGCATGCTCGCGTCACAGTAAGCCGAAGAGGAGCACCTTCCCCGGGCACGGGCGGTGCCAAGCGGCCCCTAAGTTTAACCGAATGGAAGCTCCGGGGGAGGAGGGCGGGCGTGTGTCACAGTTAAGCCGAATTGGAGCACCTCTTCTGCCGGGCACAAGCGGAGCGCGAGGCTGTCAGTTATGAATGAATAAATGAATAAATAAATAAAGAATGCCACCTTTCATTTCACAGGGCACACCGGACGGCGTACCAGCAGGTAAAAGTCGGAGTAATTAAATAAATACAAAAAGAATGGTTGGGGAATAAAAAAATAATAAGTTTTAATAATAATTTGTTTTTTTTGTTATAACATGAATTTCACTCTCTCTCTCTCTCTCTCCCCCCGTATATATATATATATATATATATATATATATATATATATATATATATATATATATATATATATATATATATATTTATATATTTATTATATATTTTTTTTAAGCATTTTTGAAGGTGCGCCGCTACTTCGCGGATTTTCAGTTTTCGCGGGTGGTCTCGGTCCCCATTAACCGCGATAACCGAGGGTTCACTGTACTCCATAAAATTTACAAAAAGCGAGGTGAAACACTCAACCAGGGCTGCTTTTTTGAACATTTCTCGAGGGCCATGGCGAGCCATTTAAAAAAAGCTGCACAACTAACGTATAAAATATTGATAAATTTGCTCGGCCTGATGTGTGTGTAAAGTTTCACGAGTTGTCGTTCATATTTAGAACCTCATAATCAGCTTTGTTTTATTGCCGAACAGTGCAATGCCACTCCCACAACTTTTCATGAAAAAGGACGAATTTCGTATTGTGACATCCTCATGGCCGAAACAGTCATCCGAGCATATATGAGGGCGACCTTGTTGAGTTGCACGGAGAAAAACATCCAAGAAAATAACTTGTATTAGCTTTTACCAGTTGGGGGCGCTACTACTACGATGAAAAATAAGTTGGTAGATGTCTTCAGGGCTGAAGTATCCTCAAATGTGTGCAACTTCGAGAAGATAGGATCATCTGAGTCATGTTGCTGGAGCTTTTGTTGCCACAGAGTACAATCGGACTTTTCAGCACCGTAATAGCCACGCCTTTTGCCAAAACGTCACAAAATTCGGCAGAGAGTAAGATCATTGTCTTGAGTCTTTTCTGACTAATTTTCAGTCGGATTCGTCTAAAGGGCACCGTGCAGTACGTGACAATTAAAATAAAAACAAATTTTTGATTCCACTTGGCGGCACTGTGTGTATAACAAAATAATAACATTAAGATGTCTTCAGGTCGGGACGTTTTATTTACAGGTGAAGGTTTGGATTTTTAGGAGCATGTGCAGGGGAGTTATTAAGCATTCATTTATTTGTATTAGGTTCATTTTGTCTTCTTATTATTGATATTTGACTGATTCATTAAAAGCAGACAATTATGTTTTAGGTTAATTTTTTACCTGACATGTTTCGGCGAGTCTTTCGCCTACTTCAGAGTGTCGCATGATGGTGTCTTGAGCTGATGTTCCATGAGGGTGTGACTTACCTGTCAAAAAAATGAAAAAAATCAGAGCAGTAAAAGAACAAGCACAACATGAACATTACAAATCAGCAATCACTGACCACTGCAAAAGGGAAAACCACATCATGGACCGGGAGAAGGGCAGGGTCATCCGCACAGAAGAGAACAAACAACAGCGCTGGATCAGAGAGGCCATTGAGATCTGCAAGCGAGGCATAAAAACCATGAACAGAGACAAGGGAGCCTTCATCCTCTCTACCACCTGGACCAGCATCTTGGCGGAGTGAACGGACAGCGGGGGGCGTGACTTGCCTTCATTCTTGTGACAGGTAAGTCACGCCCTCATGGAACATCAGCTGATAAAGGCGGGTCACAAGACACCATCATGTGACACTCTGAAGAAGGCGAAAGACTTTCGTATTGTGACATGCTCAAGGCCTAAACACTCATCCGAGCAAATATAAGGTAGATTTTGTTAACATGCCCGGAGAAAAACATCAACGAAAATAATTTATATTTGTTTTAACCAGTTGGTGGCGCTACCACTGCGATCAAAAATAAGTTGGCAGCCGTCTTCAGGGCCTGAATATCCTCAAATGTGAAAAATTTCGAGAAGATGGATCATCTGAATCATTTTGCAGGAACTTTTGTTGCCACGGAGAATAATCAGACTCTGCGGCACCGTAATAGCCACGCCCTTCGAAGGAAAGTCACAAAAATAGGGATAGAGTAAGATCAATGTCTTGAGTCTTTTCTAGCCAATTTTCAATCAGATTCGTTACAAGGGCACCGTGCAGTACGTCAAAATGTAAAAAATGATATTGATTGGCGCAAGGTGTATAACTGAATATAAACATATAGATGTCTTCAGGTACAGACTCTTTATGTACATGTGAAGTTTTGGATTTTTAGCAGCATGTGCAGGAGAGTTATTAAGCATTTTGTCCATTGCGGCGAAGGAAATCTTAAGTGAAAACTTTGATGCCCCGCCCCCGTCATATAGTATTTCGGAAACAAAAAATTTTAGCCCCAGTGTTTGTCCCAGGTCTTCAGATGCTACAGACAGAATTTTAAGGCAATCAGATGAAGCCTTTAGGATCAGGGTGCAAAAGAATGACCCCTGTAAACATGCAAAAAAGGGCAAAAGTCGGACTTTCAAAAATTCATAACTCACTTCCTGTTCATATTAGACGTTAAAATATCAAATTTTTCGCCATGCCCGATGAGACTGCCAGGTTTGGTGAGTTTTTGTGCATGTTTCGGGGGTCAAAAATGCGATCGAACAATCGGAAAAATAATAATAATAATTTCTACAAAAACAATAGGGACTTCGCAGCGGTCGCTGCTCAGGCCCTAATAATAATAATAATAATAATAATAAAAGTAATAATATTTTCTACAAAAACAATAGGGACCTCGCCGCGGTCGCTGCTCGGGCCCCAATAATAATTTCTACACAAAGTCCATTGTGGTGACCCGCCCCCTTTTAAGTAAATTCAAAATGGCCGACTTCCTGTAAAACCTAGCTCATTGCTCCAAGAGACTTTTTTGTAGGTCTTGGTCTTATACATACAGTGAACCCTCGCTACTTCGCGGTTCACCTTTCGCAGGTTCAGTGCTTCGCGGGTCTAAAAAATATTCGGGGGCATTGTAGTTTCGCCGAGCGGCACGACGGGGCGCTGGAGCGGTTAGACGGCCGGCGTGCGCCGAAGAAGAGCGTGGGCGAAGAGGAGAGTGGACGAAGAAGAGCACGTTCCCCCGGACACGATCGGTGGCGACGTTTCGCGCGGTTCGGACCGTACCAGAGCTCCGGCCAGCGTGCGTGGCAGTTAAGCCGTAGAGGAGCACCTTCCCCGGGCACGGGCGGTGCCAAGCGGCCCCTAAGTTTAACCGAATGGAAGCTCCGGAGGAGGAGGGCATGCTCGCGTCACAGTAAGCCGAAGAGGAGCACCTTCCCCGGGCACGGGCGGTTCCAAGCGGCCCCTAAGTTTAACCGAATGGAAGCTCCGGAGGAGGAGGGCATGCTCGCGTCACAGTAAGCCGAAGAGGAGCACCTTCCCCGGGCACGGGCGGTGCCAAGCGGCCCCTAAGTTTAACCGAATGGAAGCTCCGGGGGAGGAGGACGGGCGTGTGTCACAGTTAAGCCAAATTGGAGCACCTCTTCTGCCCGGGCACGAGCTGAGCGCGAGGCTGTCAGTTATGAATGAATAAATGAATAAATAAATAAAGAATGCCACCTTTCATTTCACAGGGCACACCGGACGGCGTACCAGCAGGTAAAAGTCGGAGTAATTAAATAAATACAAAAAGAATGGCTGGGGAATAAAAAAATAATACGTTTTAATAATAATTTGGTTTTTTTGTTATAACATGAATTTCACTCTCTCTCTCCCCGTATATATATATATATATATATATATATATATATATATATATATATATATATTTATTATATATATTGTATATTTTTTTTAAGCATTTTTGAAGGTGCGCCGCTACTTCGCGGATTTTCAGTTTTCGCGGGTGGTCTCGGTCCCCATTAACCGCGATAACCGAGGGTTCACTGTACTCCATAAAATTTACAAAAAGCGAGGTGAAACACTCAACCAGAGCTGCTTTTTTTTAACATTTCTCGAGGGCCATGGCGAGCCATTTCAAAAAAGCTGCACAACTAACGTATAAAATATTGATAAATTTGCTCGGCCTGATGTGTGTGTAAAGTTTTACGAGTTGTCGTTCATATTTAGAACCTCATAATCAGCTTTGTTTTATTGCCGAACAGTGCAATGCCACTCCCACAACTTTTCACGAAAAATCACGAATTTCGTATTGTGACATCCTCATGGCCGAAACAGTCATCCGAGCATATATGAGGGCGACCTTGTTGAGTTGCACGGAGAAAAACATCCAAGAAAATAACTTGTATTAGCTTTTACCAGTTGGTGGCGCTACTACTACGATATAAAATAAGTTGGTAGATGTCTTCAGGGCTGAAGTATCCTCAAATGTGTACAACTTCGAGAAGATAGGATGATCTGAGTCATGTTGCCGGAGCTTTTGTTGCCACAGAGTACAATCGGACTTTTCAGCACCTTAATAGCCACGCCTTTTGCCAAAACGTCACAAAATTCGGCAGAGAGTAAGATCATTGTCTTGAGTCTTTTCTGACTAATTTTCAGTCGGATTCGTCAAAAGGGCACCGTGCAGTACGTGAAAATTAAAATAAAAACAAATTTTTGATTCCACTTGGCGGCACTGTGTGTATAACAAAATAATAACATTAAGATGTCTTCAGGTCGGGACGTTTTATTTACAGGTGAAGGTTTGGATTTTTAGGAGCATGTGCAGGGGAGTTATTAAGCATTCATTTATTTGTATTAGGTTCATTTTGTCTTCTTATTATTGATATTTGACTGATTCATTAAAAGCAGACAATTATGTTTTAGGTTAATTTTTTACCTGACATGTTTCGGCGAGTCTTTCGCCTTCTTCAGAGTGTCGCATGATGGTGTCTTGAGACCCGTCTTTATCAGCTGATGTTCCATGAGGGTGTGACTTACCTGTCAAAAAAATGAAAAATCAGAGCAGGAAAAGAACAAGCACAACATGAACATTACAAATCAGCAATCACTGACCACTGCAAAAGGGAAAACCACATCATGGACCGGGAGAAGGGCAGGGTCATCCGCACCGAAGAGAACAAACAACAGCGCTGGATCAGAGAGGCCATTGAGATCTGCAAGCGAGGCATAAAAACCATGAACAGAGACAAGGGAGCCTTCATCCTCTCTACCACCTGGAGCAGCATTTTGGCGGAGTGAACGGACAGCGGGGGGCGTGACTTGCCTTCATTCTTGTGACAGGTAAGTCACGCCCTCATGGAACATCAGCTGATAAAGACGGGCCACAAGACACCATCATGTGACACTCTGAAGAAGGCGAAAGACTTTCGTATTGTGACATCCTCAAGGCCTAAACACTCATCCGAGCAAATGTAAGGTAGATTTTGTTAACCTGCCCGGAGAAAAAAATCAACGAAAATGATTTGTATTTGTTTTAACCAGTTGGTGGCGCTACCACTGCGATCAAAAATAAGTTGGCAGCCGTCTTCAGGGCCTGAATATCCTCAAATGTGAAAAATTTCGAGAAGATGGATCATCTGAATCATTTTGCAGGAACTTTTGTTGCCACGGAGAATAATCAGACTCTGCGGCACCGTAATAGCCACGCCCTTCGAAGGAAAGTCACAAAAATAGGGATAGAGTAAGATCAATGTCTTGAGTCTTTTCTAGCCAATTTTCAATCAGATTCGTTAAAAGGGCACTGTGCAGTACGTCAAAATGTAAAAAATGATATTGATTGGCGCAAGGTGTATAACTGAATATAAACATATAGATGTCTTCAGGTACAGACTCTTTATGTACATGTGAAGTTTTGGATTTTTAGCAGCATGTGCAGGAGAGTTATTAAGCATTTTGTCCATTGCGGCGAAGGAAATATTAAGTGAAAACTTTGATGCCCCGCCCCCGTCATATAGTATTTCGGAAACAAAAAATTTTAGCCCCAGTGTTTGTGCCAGGTCTTCAGATGCTACAGACAGAATTTTAAGGCAATCAGATGAAGCCTTTAGGATCAGGGTGCAAAAGAATGACCCCTGTAAACATGCAAAAAAGGGCAAAAGTCGGACTTTCAAAAATTCATAACTCACTTCCTGTTCATATTAGACGTTAAAATATCAAATTTTTCGCCATGCCCGATGAGACTGCCAAGTTTGGTGAGTTTTTGTGCATGTTTCAGGGGTCAAAAATGCGATCGAACAATCGGAAAAATAATAATAATAATAATTTCAACAAAAACAATAGGGACTTCGCAGCGGTCGCTGCTCAGGCCCTAATAATAATAATAATAATAATAATAAAAGTAATAATATTTTCTACAAAAACAATAGGGACCTCGCCGCGGTCGCTGCTCGGGCCCCAATAATAATTTCTACACAAAGTCCATTGTGGTGACCCGCCCCCTTTTAAGTAAATTCAAAATGGCCGACTTCCTGTAAAACCTAGCTCATTGCTCCAAGAGACTTTTTTGTAGGTCTTGGTCTTATACATACAGTGAACCCTCGCTACTTCGCGGTTCACCTTTCGCGGGTTCAGTGCTTCGCGGGTCTAAAAAATATTCGGGCGCATTGTAGTTTCGCCGAGCGGCACGACGGGGCGCTGGAGCGGTTAGACGGCCGGCGTGCGCCGAAGAAGAGCGTGGGCGAAGAGGAGAGTGGACGAAGAAGAGCACGTTCCCCCGGACACGATCGGTGGCGACGTTTCGCGCGGTTCGGACCGTACCAGAGCTCCGGCCAGCGTGCGTGGCAGTTAAGCCGTAGAGGAGCACGGGCAGTGCCAAGCGGCCCCTAAGTTTAACCGAATGGAAGCTCCGGAGGAGGAGGGCATGCTCGCGTCACAGTAAGCCGAAGAGGAGCACCTTCCCCGGGCACGGGCGGTGCCAAGCGGCCCCTAAGTTTAACCGAATGGAAGCTCCGGGGGAGGAGGACGGGCGTGTGTCACAGTTAAGCCAAATTGGAGCACCTCTTCTGCCCGGGCACGAGCGGAGCGCGAGGCTGTCAGTTATGAATGTATAAATGAATAAATAAATAAAGAATGCCACCTTTCATTTCACAGGGCACACCGGACGGCGTACCAGCAGGTAAAAGTCGGAGTAATTAAATAAATACAAAAAGAATGGCTGGGGAATAAAAAAATAATACGTTTTAATAATAATTTGTTTTTTTTGTTATAACATGAATTTCACTCTCTCTCTCCCCGTATATATATATATATATATATATATATATATATATATATATTTATATATTTATTATATATATTGTATATTTTTTTTAAGCATTTTTGAAGGTGCGCCGCTACTTCGCGGATTTTCAGTTTTCGCGGGTGGTCTCGGTCCCCATTAACCGCGATAACCGAGGGTTCACTGTACTCCATAAAATTTACAAAAAGCGAGGTGAAACACTCAACCAGAGCTGCTTTTTTTTAACATTTCTCGAGGGCCATGGCGAGCCATTTCAAAAAAGCTGCACAACTAACGTATAAAATATTGATAAATTTGCTCGGCCTGATGTGTGTGTAAAGTTTTACGAGTTGTCGTTCATATTTAGAACCTCATAATCAGCTTTGTTTTATTGCTGAACAGTGCAATGCCACTCCCACAACTTTTCACGAAAAATCACGAATTTCGTATTGTGACATCCTCATGGCCGAAACAGTCATCCGAGCATATATGAGGGCGACCTTGTTGAGTTGCACGGAGAAAAACATCCAAGAAAATAACTTGTATTAGCTTTTACCAGTTGGTGGCGCTACTACTACGATGTAAAATAAGTTGGTAGATGTCTTCAGGGCTGAAGTATCCTCAAATGTGTACAACTTCGAGAAGATAGGATCATCTGAGTCATGTTGCCGGAGCTTTTGTTGCCACAGAGTACAATCGGACTTTTCAGCACCTTAATAGCCACGCCTTTTGCCAAAACGTCACAAAATTCGGCAGAGAGTAAGATCATTGTCTTAAGTCTTTTCTGACTAATTTTCAGTCGGATTCGTCAAAAGGGCACCATGCAGTACGTGAAAATTAAAATAAAAACAAATTTTTGATTCCACTTGGCGGCACTGTGTGTATAACAAAATAATAACATTAAGATGTCTTCAGGTCGGGACGTTTTATTTACAGGTGAAGGTTTGGATTTTTAGGAGCATGTGCAGGGGAGTTATTAAGCATTCATTTATTTGTATTAGGTTCATTTTGTCTTCTTATTATTGATATTTGACTGATTCATTAAAAGCAGACAATTATGTTTTAGGTTAATTTTTTACCTGACATGTTTCGGCGAGTCTTTCGCCTTCTTCAGAGTGTCGCATGATGGTGTCTTGAGCTGATGTTCCATGAGGGTGTGACTTACCTGTCAAAAAAATGAAAAAATCAGAGCAGTAAAAGAACAAGCACAACATGAACATTACAAATCAGCAATCACTGACCACTGCAAAAGGGAAAACCACATCATGGACCGGGAGAAGGGCAGGGTCATCCGCACAGAAGAGAACAAACAACAGCGCTGGATCAGAGAGGCCATTGAGATCTGCAAGCGAGGCATAAAAACCATGAACAGAGACAAGGGAGCCTTCATCCTCTCTACCACCTGGACCAGCATCTTGGCGGAGTGAACGGACAGCGGGGGGCGTGACTTGCCTTCATTCTTGTGACAGGTAAGTCACGCCCTCATGGAACATCAGCTGATAAAGACGGGTCACAAGACACCATCATGTGACACTCTGAAGAAGGCGAAAGACTTTCGTATTGTGACATGCTCAAGGCCTAAACACTCATCCGAGCAAATATAAGGTAGATTTTGTTAACCTGCCCGGAGAAAAACATCAACGAAAATAATTTGTATTTGTTTTAACCAGTTGGTGGCGCTACCACTGCGATCAAAAATAAGTTGGCAGCCGTCTTCAGGGCCTGAATATCCTCAAATGTGAAAGATTTCCAGAAGATGGATCATCTGAATCATTTTGCAGGAACTTTTGTTGCCACGGAGAATAATCAGACTCTGCGGCACCGTAATAGCCACGCCCTTTGAAGGAAAGTCATAAAAATAGGGATAGAGTAAGATCAATGTCTTGAGTCTTTTCTAGCCAATTTTCAGTCGGATTCGTTAAAAGGGCACCGTGCAGTACGTCAAAATGTAAACATTTATATTGATTGGCGCAAGGTGTATAACTGAATATAAACATATAGATGTCTTCAGGTACCGACTCTTTATGTACATGTGAAGTTTTGGATTTTTAGCAGCACGGGCAGGAGAGTTATTAAGCATTTTGTCCATTGCGGCGAAGGAAATCTTAAGTGAAAACTTTGAAGCCCCGCCCCCGTCATATAGTATTTCGGAAACAAAAAATTTTAGCCCCAGTGTTTGTCCCAGGTCTTAAGATGCTCCAGACAGAACTTTAAGGCAATCAGATGAAGCCTTTAGGATCAGGGTGCAAAAGAATGACCCCTGTAAACATGCAAAAAAGGGCAAAAGTCGGACTTTCAAAAATTCATAACTCACTTCCTGTTCATATTAGACGTTAAAAAATATCAAATTTTTCGCCATGCCCGATGAGACTGCCAAGTTTGGTGAGTTTTTGTGCATGTTTCGGGGGTCAAAAATGCGATCGAACAATCGGAAAAATAATAATAATAATAATTTCTACAAAAACAATAGGGACTTCGCAGCGGTCGCTGCTCAGGCCCTAATAATAATAATAATAATAATAATAATAATAATAAAAGTAATAATATTTTCTACAAAAACAATAGGGACCTCGCCGCGGTCGCTGCTCGGGCCCCAATAATAATTTCTACACAAAGTCCATTGTGGAGACCCGCCCCCTTTTAAGTAAATTCAAAATGGCCGACTTCCTGTAAAACCTAGCTCATTGCTCCAAGAGACTTTTTTGTAGGTCTTGGTCTTATACATACAGTGAACCCTCGCTACTTCGAGGTTCACCTTTCGCGGGTTCAGTGCTTCGCGGGTCTAAAAAATATTCGGGGGCATTGTAGTTTCGCCGAGCGGCACGACGGGGCGCTGGAGCGGTTAGACGGCCGGCGTGCGCCGAAGAAGAGCGTGGGCGAAGAGGAGAGTGGACGAAGAAGAGCACGTTCCCCCGGACACGATCGGTGGCGACGTTTCGCGCGGTTCGGACCGTACCAGAGCTCCGGCCAGCGTGCGTGGCAGTTAAGCCGTAGAGGAGCACCTTCCCCGGGCACGGGCGGTGCCAAGCTGCCCCTAAGTTTAACCGAATGGAAGCTCCGGAGGAGGAGGGCATGCTCGCGTCACAGTAAGCCGAAGAGGAGCACCTTCCCCGGGCACGGGCGGTTCCAAGCGGCCCCTAAGTTTAACCGAATGGAAGCTCCGGAGGAGGAGGGCATGCTCGCGTCACAGTAAGCCGAAGAGGAGCACCTTCCCCGGGCACGGGCGGTGCCAAGCGGCCCCTAAGTTTAACCGAATGGAAGCTCCGGGGGAGGAGGACGGGCGTGTGTCACAGTTAAGCCAAATTGGAGCACCTCTTCTGCCCGGGCACGAGCGGAGCGCGAGGCTGTCAGTTATGAATGTATAAATGAATAAATAAATAAAGAATGCCACCTTTCATTTCACAGGGCACACCGGACGGCGTACCAGCAGGTAAAAGTCGGAGTAATTAAATAAATACAAAAAGAATGGCTGGGGAATAAAAAAATAATACGTTTTAATAATAATTTGGTTTTTTTGTTATAACATGAATTTCACTCTCTCTCTCCCCGTATATATATATATATATATATATATTTATATATTTATTATATATATTGTATATTTTTTTTAAGCATTTTTGAAGGTGCGCCGCTACTTCGCGGATTTTCAGTTTTCGCGGGTGGTCTCGGTCCCCATTAACCGCGATAACCGAGGGTTCACTGTACTCCATAAAATTTACAAAAAGCGAGGTGAAACACTCAACCAGAGCTGCTTTTTTTTAACATTTCTCGAGGGCCATGGCGAGCCATTTCAAAAAAGCTGCACAACTAACGTATAAAATATTGATAAATTTGCTCGGCCTGATGTGTGTGTAAAGTTTTACGAGTTGTCGTTCATATTTAGAACCTCATAATCAGCTTTGTTTTATTGCTGAACAGTGCAATGCCACTCCCACAACTTTTCACGAAAAATCACGAATTTCGTATTGTGACATCCTCATGGCCGAAACAGTCATCCGAGCATATATGAGGGCGACCTTGTTGAGTTGCACGGAGAAAAACATCCAAGAAAATAACTTGTATTAGCTTTTACCAGTTGGTGGCGCTACTACTACGATGTAAAATAAGTTGGTAGATGTCTTCA
This sequence comes from Idiotropiscis lumnitzeri, assembly GCF_059441095.1. NCBI lineage: Eukaryota > Metazoa > Chordata > Actinopteri > Syngnathiformes > Syngnathidae > Idiotropiscis > Idiotropiscis lumnitzeri. Next base: position 23,564 of record NW_028283632.1, on the reverse strand, counting down.
GGGCTGAAGTATCCTCAAATGTGTACAACTTCGAGAAGATAGGATCATCTGAATCATGTTGCCGGAGCTTTTGTTGCCACAGAGTACAATCGGACTTTTCAGCACCTTAATAGCCACGCCTTTTGCCAAAACGTCACAAAATTCGGCAGAGAGTAAGATCATTGTCTTAAGTCTTTTCTGACTAATTTTCAGTCGGATTCGTCAAAAGGGCACCATGCAGTACGTGAAAATTAAAATAAAAACAAATTTTTGATTCCACTTGGCGGCACTGTGTGTATAACAAAATAATAACATTAAGATGTCTTCAGGTCGGGACGTTTTATTTACAGGTGAAGGTTTGGATTTTTAGGAGCATGTGCAGGGGAGTTATTAAGCATTCATTTATTTGTATTAGGTTCATTTTGTCTTCTTATTATTGATATTTGACTGATTCATTAAAAGCAGACAATTATGTTTTAGGTTAATTTTTTACCTGACATGTTTCGGCGAGTCTTTCGCCTTCTTCAGAGTGTCGCATGATGGTGTCTTGAGCTGATGTTCCATGAGGGTGTGACTTACCTGTCAAAAAAATGAAAAATCAGAGCAGTAAAAGAACAAGCACAACATGAACATTACAAATCAGCAATCACTGACCACTGCAAAAGGGAAAACCACATCATGGACCGGGAGAAGGGCAGGGTCATCCGCACCGAAGAGAACAAACAACAGCGCTGGATCAGAGAGGCCATTGAGATCTGCAAGCGAGGCATAAAAACCATGAACAGAGACAAGGGAGCCTTCATCCTCTCTACCACCTGGAGCAGCATTTTGGCGGAGTGAACGGACAGCGGGGGGCGTGACTTGCCTTCATTCTTGTGACAGGTAAGTCACGCCCTCATGGAACATCAGCTGATAAAGACGGGCCACAAGACACCATCATGTGACACTCTGAAGAAGGCGAAAGACTTTCGTATTGTGACATCCTCAAGGCCTAAACACTCATCCGAGCAAATGTAAGGTAGATTTTGTTAACCTGCCCGGAGAAAAAAATCAACGAAAATGATTTGTATTTGTTTTAACCAGTTGGTGGCGCTACCACTGCGATCAAAAATAAGTTGGCAGCCGTCTTCAGGGCCTGAATATCCTCAAATGTGAAAAATTTCGAGAAGATGGATCATCTGAATCATTTTGCAGGAACTTTTGTTGCCACGGAGAATAATCAGACTCTGCGGCACCGTAATAGCCACGCCCTTCGAAGGAAAGTCACAAAAATAGGGATAGAGTAAGATCAATGTCTTGAGTCTTTTCTAGCCAATTTTCAATCAGATTCGTTAAAAGGGCACCGTGCAGTACGTCAAAATGTAAAAAATGATATTGATTGGCGCAAGGTGTATAACTGAATATAAACATATAGATGTCTTCAGGTACAGACTCTTTATGTACATGTGAAGTTTTGGATTTTTAGCAGCATGTGCAGGAGAGTTATTAAGCATTTTGTCCATTGCGGCGAAGGAAATCTTAAGTGAAAACTTTGATGCCCCGCCCCCGTCATATAGTATTTCGGAAACAAAAAATTTTAGCCCCAGTGTTTGTGCCAGGTCTTCAGATGCTACAGACAGAATTTTAAGGCAATCAGATGAAGCCTTTAGGATCAGGGTGCAAAAGAATGACCCCTGTAAACATGCAAAAAAGGGCAAAAGTCGGACTTTCAAAAATTCATAACTCACTTCCTGTTCATATTAGACGTTAAAATATCAAATTTTTCGCCATGCCCGATGAGACTGCCAAGTTTGGTGAGTTTTTGTGCATGTTTCGGGGGTCAAAAATGCGATCGAACAATCGGAAAAATAATAATAATAATAATTTCTACAAAAACAATAGGGACTTCGCAGCGGTCGCTGCTCAGGCCCTAATAATAATAATAATAATAATAATAAAAGTAATAATATTTTCTACAAAAACAATAGGGACCTCGCCGCGGTCGCTGCTCGGGCCCCAATAATAATTTCTACACAAAGTCCATTGTGGTGACCCGCCCCCTTTTAAGTAAATTCAAAATGGCCGACTTCCTGTAAAACCTAGCTCATTGCTCCAAGAGACTTTTTTGTAGGTCTTGGTCTTATACATACAGTGAACCCTCGCTACTTCGCGGTTCACCTTTCGCGGGTTCAGTGCTTCGCGGGTCTAAAAAATATTCGGGGGCATTGTAGTTTCGCCGAGCGGCACGACGGGGCGCTGGAGCGGTTAGACGGCCGGCATGCGCCGAAGAAGAGCGTGGGCGAAGAGGAGAGTGGACGAAGAAGAGCACGTTCCCCCGGACACGATCGGTGGCGACGTTTCGCGCGGTTCGGACCGTACCAGAGCTCCGGCCAGCGTGCGTGGCAGTTAAGTCGTAGAGGAGCACCTTCCCCGGGCACGGGCGGTGCCAAGCGGCCCCTAAGTTTAACCGAATGGAAGCTCCGGAGGAGGAGGGCATGCTCGCGTCACACTAAGCCGAAGAGGAGCACCTTCCCCGGGCACGGGCGGTTCCAAGCGGCCCCTAAGTTTAACCGAATGGAAGCTCCGGAGGAGGAGGGCATGCTCGCGTCACAGTAAGCCGAAGAGGAGCACCTTCCCCGGGCACGGGCGGTGCCAAGCGGCCCCTAAGTTTAACCGAATGGAAGCTCCGGGGGAGGAGGACGGGCGTGTGTCACAGTTAAGCCAAATTGGAGCACCTCTTCTGCCCGGGCACGAGCGGAGCGCGAGGCTGTCAGTTATGAATGAATAAATGAATAAATAAATAAAGAATGCCACCTTTCATTTCAGAGGGCACACCGGACGGCGTACCAGCAGGTAAAAGTCGGAGTAATTAAATAAATACAAAAAGAATGGCTGGGGAATAAAAAAATAATACGTTTTAATAATAATTTGTTTTTTTTGTTATAACATGAATTTCACTCTCTCTCTCCCCGTATATATATATATATATATATATATATATATATATATTTATTATATATATTGTATATTTTTTTTAAGCATTTTTGAAGGTGCGCCGCTACTTCGCGGATTTTCAGTTTTCGCGGATGGTCTCGGTCCCCATTAACCGCGATAACAGAGAGTTCACTGTACTCCATAAAATTTACAAAAAGCGAGGTGAAACATTCAACCAGAGCTGCTTTTTTTTAACATTTCTCGAGGGCCATGGCGAGCCATTTCAAAAAAGCTGCACAACTAACGTATAAAATATTGATAAATTTGCTCGGCCTGATGTGTGTGTAAAGTTTTACGAGTTGTCGTTCATATTTAGAACCTCATAATCAGCTTTGTTTTATTGCCGAACAGTGCAATGCCACTCCCACAACTTTTCACGAAAAATCACGAATTTCGTATTGTGACATCCTCATGGCCGAAACAGTCATCCGAGCATATATGAGGGCGACCTTGTTGAGTTGCACGGAGAAAAACATCCAAGAAAATAACTTGTATTAGCTTTTACCAGTTGGTGGCGCTACTACTACGATGTAAAATAAGTTGGTAGATGTCTTCAGGGCTGAGGTATCCTCAAATGTGTACAACTTCGAGAAGATAGGATCATCTGAGTCATGTTGCCGGAGCTTTTGTTGCCACAGAGTACAATCGGACTTTTCAGCACCTTAATAGCCACGCCTTTTGCCAAAACGTCACAAAATTCGGCAGAGAGTAAGATCATTGTCTTGAGTCTTTTCTGACTAATTTTCAGTCGGATTTGTCAAAAGGGCACCGTGCAGTACGTGAAAATTAAAATAAAAACAAATTTTTGATTCCACTTGGCGGCACTGTGTGTATAACAAAATAATAACATTAAGATGTCTTCAGGTCGGGACGTTTTATTTACAGGTGAAGGTTTGGATTTTTAGGAGCATGTGCAGGGGAGTTATTAAGCATTCGTTTATTTGTATTAGGTTCATTTTGTCTTCTTATTATTGATATTTGACTGATTCATTAAAAGCAGACAATTATGTTTTAGGTAAATTTTTTACCTGACATGTTTCGGCGAGTCTTTCGCCTTCTTCAGAGTGTCGCATGATGGTGTCTTGAGACCCGTCTTTATCAGCTGATGTTCCATGAGGGTGTGACTTACCTGTCAAAAAAATGAAAAATCAGAGCAGTCAAAGAACAAGCACAACATGAACATTACAAATCAGCAATCACTGACCACTGCAAAAGGGAAAACCACATCATGGACCGGGAGAAGGGCAGGGTCATCCGCACCGAAGAGAACAAACAACAGCGCTGGATCAGAGAGGCCATTGAGATCTGCAAGCGAGGCATAAAAACCATGAACAGAGACAAGGGAGCCTTCATCCTCTCTACCACCTGGAGCAGCATTTTGGCGGAGTGAACGGACAGCGGGGGGCGTGACTTGCCTTCATTCTTGTGACAGGTAAGTCACGCCCTCATGGAACATCAGCTGATAAAGACGGGCCACAAGACACCATCATGTGACACTCTGAAGAAGGCGAAAGACTTTCGTATTGTGACATCCTCAAGGCCTAAACACTCATCCGAGCAAATGTAAGGTAGATTTTGTTAACCTGCCCGGAGAAAAAAATCAACGAAAATAATTTGTATTTGTTTTAACCAGTTGGTGGCGCTACCACTGCGATCAAAAATAAGTTGGCAGCCGTCTTCAGGGCCTGAATATCCTCAAATGTGAAAAATTTCGAGAAGATGGATCATCTGAATCATTTTGCAGGAACTTTTGTTGCCACGGAGAATAATCAGACTCTGCGGCACCGTAATAGCCACGCCCTTCGAAGGAAAGTCACAAAAATAGGGATAGAGTAAGATCAATGTCTTGAGTCTTTTCTAGCCAATTTTCAATCAGATTCGTTAAAAGGGCACCGTGCAGTACGTCAAAATGTAAAAAATGATATTGATTGGCGCAAGGTGTATAACTGAATATAAACATATAGATGTCTTCAGGTACAGACTCTTTATGTACATGTGAAGTTTTGGATTTTTAGCAGCATGTGCAGGAGAGTTATTAAGCATTTTGTCCATTGCGGCGAAGGATATCTTAAGTGAAAACTTTGATGCCCCGCCCCCGTCATATAGTATTTTGGAAACAAAAAATTTTAGCCCCAGTGTTTGTGCCAGGTCTTCAGATGCTACAGACAGAATTTTAAGGCAATCAGATGAAGCCTTTAGGATCAGGGTGCAAAAGAATGACCCCTGTAAACATGCAAAAAAGGGCAAAAGTCGGACTTTCAAAAATTCATAACTCACTTCCTGTTCATATTAGACGTTAAAATATCAAATTTTTCGCCATGCCCGATGAGACTGCCAAGTTTGGTGAGTTTTTGTGCATGTTTCGGGGGTCAAAAATGCGATCGAACAATCGGAAAAATAATAATAATAATAATTTCTACAAAAACAATAGGGACTTCGCAGCGGTCGCTGCTCAGGCCCTAATAATAATAATAATAATAATAATAAAAGTAATAATATCTTCTACAAAAACAATAGGGACCTCGCCGCGGTCGCTGCTCGGGCCCCAATAATAATTTCTACACAAAGTCCATTGTGGTGACCCGCCCCCTTTTAAGTAAATTCAAAATGGCCGACTTCCTGTAAAACCTAGCTCATTGCTCCAAGAGACTTTTTTGTAGGTCTTGGTCTTATACATACAGTGAACCCTCGCTACTTCGCGGTTCACCTTTCGCGGGTTCAGTGCTTCGCGGGTCTAAAAAATATTCGGGGGCATTGTAGTTTCGCCGAGCGGCACGACGGGGCGCTGGAGCGGTTAGACGGCCGGCGTGCGCCGAAGAAGAGCGTGGGCGAAGAGGAGAGTGGACGAAGAAGAGCACGTTCCCCCGGACACGATCGGTGGCGACGTTTCGCGCGGTTCGGACCGTACCAGAGCTCCGGCCAGCGTGCGTGGCAGTTAAGCCGTAGAGGAGCACCTTCCCCGGGCACGGGCGGTGCCAAGCGGCCCCTACGTTTAACCGAATGGAAGCTCCGGAGGAGGAGGGCATGCTCGCGTCACAGTAAGCCGAAGAGGAGCACCTTCCCCGGGCACGGGCGGTGCCAAGCGGCCCCTAAGTTTAACCGAATGGAAGCTCCGGGGGAGGAGGGCGGGCGTGTGTCACAGTTAAGCCAAATTGGAGCACCTCTTCTGCCCGGGCACGAGCGGAGCGCGAGGCTGTCAGTTATGAATGAATAAATGAATAAATAAATAAAGAATGCCACCTTTCATTTCACAGGGCACACCGGACGGCGTACCAGCAGGTAAAAGTCGGAGTAATTAAATAAATACAAAAAGAATGGCTGGGGAATAAAAAAATAATACGTTTTAATAATAATTTGGTTTTTTTGTTATAACATGAATTTCACTCTCTCTCTCCCCGTATATATATATATATATATATATATATATATATATATATATATATATATATATATATATATATATATATATATATATATATATATATATATATATATATATATATATATATATATATATATATATATATATATATATATATATATATATATATATATATATATATATATATATTTATATATTTATTGTATATATTGTATATTTTTTTTAAGCATTTTTTAAGGTGCGCCGCTACTTCGCGGATTTTCAGTTTTCGCGGGTGGTCTCGGTCCCCATTAACCGCGATAACCGAGGGTTCACTGTACTCCATTAAATTTACAAAAAGCGAGGTGAAACACTCAACCAGAGCTGCTTTTTTTTAACATTTCTCGAGGGCCATGGCGAGCCATTTCAAAAAAGCTGCACAACTAACGTATAAAATATTGATAAATTTGCTCGGCCTGATGTGTGTGTAAAGTTTTACGAGTTGTCGTTCATATTTAGAACCTCATATTCAGCTTTGTTTTATTGCCGAACAGTGCAATGCCACTCCCACAACTTTCACGAAAAATCACAAATTTCGTATTGTGACATCCTCATGGCCGAAACAGTCATCCGAGCATATATGAGGGCGACCTTGTTGAGTTGCACGGAGAAAAACATCCAAGAAAATAACTTGTATTAGCTTTTACCAGTTGGTGGCGCTACTACTACAATGTAAAATAAGTTGGTAGATGTCTTCAGGGCTGAAGTATCCTCAAATGTGTACAACTTCGAGAAGATAGGATCATCTGAGTCATGTTGCCGGAGCTTTTGTTGCCACAGAGTACAATCGGACTTTTCAGCACCTTAATAGCCACGCCTTTTGCCAAAACGTCACAAAATTCGGCAGAGAGTAAGATCATTGTCTTAAGTCTTTTCTGACTAATTTTCAGTCGGATTCGTCAAAAGGGCACCGTGCAGTACGTGAAAATTAAAATAAAAAAAAATTTTTTATTCCACTTGGCGGCACTGTGTGTATAACAAAATAATAACATTAAGATGTCTTCAGGTCGGGACGTTTTATTTACAGGTGAAGGTTTGGATTTTTAGGAGCATGTGCAGGGGAGTTATTAAGCATTCATTTATTTGTATTAGGTTCATTTTGTCTTCTTATTATTGATATTTGACTGATTCATTAAAAGCAGACAATTATGTTTTAGGTTAATTTTTTACCTGACATGTTTCGGCGAGTCTTTCGCCTTCTTCAGAGTGTCGCATGATGGTGTCTTGAGACCCGTCTTTATCAGCTGATGTTCCATGAGGGTGTGACTTACCTGTCAAAAAAATGAAAAAATCAGAGCAGTAAAAGAACAAGCACAACATGAACATTACAAATCAGCAATCACTGACCACTGCAAAAGGGAAAACCACATCATGGACCGGGAGAAGGGCAGGGTCATCCGCACAGAAGAGAACAAACAACAGCGCTGGATCAGAGAGGCCATTGAGATCTGCAAGCGAGGCATAAAAACCATGAACAGAGACAAGGGAGCCTTCATCCTCTCTACCACCTGGACCAGCATCTTGGCGGAGTGAACGGACAGCGGGGGGCGTGACTTGCCTTCATTCTTGTGACAGGTAAGTCACGCCCTCATGGAACATCAGCTGATAAAGACGGGTCACAAGACAGCATCATGTGACACTCTGAAGAAGGCGAAAGACTTTTGTATTGTGACATGCTCAAGGCCTAAACACTCATCCGAGCAAATATAAGGTAGATTTTGTTCACCTGCCCGGAGAAAAACATCAACGAAAATAATTTGTATTTGTTTTAACCAGTTGGTGGCGCTACCACTGCGATCAAAAATAAGTTGGCAGCCGTCTTCAGGGCCTGAATATCCTCAAATGTGAAAGATTTCCAGAAGATGGATCATCTGAATCATTTTGCAGGAACTTTTGTTGCCACGGAGAATAATCAGACTCTGCGGCACCGTAATAGCCACGCCCTTTGAAGGAAAGTCATAAAAATAGGGATAGAGTAAGATCAATGTCTTGAGTCTTTTCTAGCCAATTTTCAATCGGATTCGTTAAAAGGGCACCATGCAGTACGTCAAAATGTAAAAAATGATATTGATTGGCGCAAGGTGTATAACTGAATATAAACATATAGATGTCTTCAGGTACAGACTCTTTATGTACATGTGAAGTTTTGGATTTTTAGCAGCATGTGCAGGAGAGTTATTAAGCATTTTGTCCATTGCGGCGAAGGAAATCTTAAGTGAAAACTTTGAAGCCCCGCCCCCGTCATATAGTATTTCGGAAACAAAAACTTTTAGCCCCAGTGTTTGTCCCAGGTCTTCAGATGCTACAGACAGAATTTTAAGGCAATCAGATGAAGCCTTTAGGATCAGGGTGCAAAAGAATGACCCCTGTAAACATGCAAAAAAGGGCAAAAGTCGGACTTTCAAAAATTCATAACTCACTTCCTGTTCATATTAGACGTTAAAATATCAAATTTTTCGCCATGCCCGATGAGACTGCCAAGTTTGGTTAGTTTTTGTGCATGTTTCGGGGGTCAAAAATGCGATCGAACAATCGGAAAAATAATAATAATAATAATTTCTACAAAAACAATAGGGACTTCGCAGCGGTCGCTGCTCAGGCCCTAATAATAATAATAATAATAATAATAAAAGTAATAATGTTTTCTACAAAAACAATAGGGACCTCGCCGCGGTCGGTGCTCGGGCCCCAATAATAATTTCTACACAAAGTCCATTGTGGTGACCCGCCCCCTTTTAAGTAAATTCAAAATGGCCGACTTCCTGTAAAACCTAGCTCATTGCTCCAAGAGACTTTTTTGTAGGTCTTGGTCTTATACATACAGTGAACCCTCGCTACTTCGCGGTTCACCTTTCGCGGGTTCAGTGCTTCGCGGGTCTAAAAAATATTCGGGGGCATTGTAGTTTCGCCGAGCGGCACGACGGGGCGCTGGAGCGGTTAGACGGCCGCCGTGCGCCGAAGAAGAGCGTGGGCGAAGAGGAGAGTGGACGAAGAAGAGCACGTTCCCCCGGACACGATCGGTGGCGACGTTTCGCGCGGTTCGGACCGTACCAGAGCTCCGGCCGGCGTGCGTGGCAGTTAAGCTGTAGAGGAGCACCTTCCCCGGGCACGGGCGGTTCCAAGCGGCCCCTAAGTTTAACCGAATGGAAGCTCCGGAGGAGGAGGGCATGCTCGCGTCACAGTAAGCCGAAGAGGAGCACCTTCCCCGGGCACGGGCGGTGCCAAGCGGCCCCTAAGTTTAACCGAATGGAAGCTCCGGGGGAGGAGGGCGGGCGTGTGTCACAGTTAAGCCAAATTGGAGCACCTCTTCTGCCCGGGCACGAGCGGAGCGCGAGGCTGTCAGTTATGAATGAATAAATGAATAAATAAATAAAGAATGCCACCTTTCATTTCACAGGGCACACCGGACGGCGTACCAGCAGGTAAAAGTCGGAGTAATTAAATAAATACTAAAAGAATGGCTGGGGAATAAAAAAATAATACGTTTTAATAATAATTTGGTTTTTTTGTTATAACATGAATTTCACTCTCTCTCTCCCCGTATATATATATATATATATATATATATATATATATATATATATATATATATATATATATATATATATATATATATATATATATATTTATTATATTTATTGTATATTTTTTTTAAGCATTTTTGAAGGTGCGCCGCTACTTCGCGGATTTTCAGTTTTCGCGGGTGGTCTCGGTCCCCATTAACCGCGATAACCGAGGGTTCACTGTACTCCATAAAATTTACAAAAAGCGAGGTGAAACACTCAACCAGAGCTGCTTTTTTTAACATTTCTCGAGGGCCATGGCGAGCCATTTCAAAAAAGCTGCACAACTAACGTATAAAATATTGATAAATTTGCTCGGCCTGATGTGTGTGTAAAGTTTTACGAGTTGTCGTTCATATTTAGAACCTCATAATCAGCTTTGTTTTATTGCCGAACAGTGCAATGCCACTCCCACAACTTTTCACGAAAAAGGACGAATTTCGTATTGTGACATCCTCATGGCCGAAACAGTCATCCGAGCATATATGAGGGCGACCTTGTTGAGTTGCACGGAGAAAAACATCCAAGAAAATAACTTGTATTAGCTTTTACCAGTTGGTGGCGCTACTACTACGATGTAAAATAAGTTGGTAGATGTCTTCAGGGCTGAAGTATCCTCAAATGTGTACAACTTCGAGAAGATAAGATCATCTGAGTCATGTTGCCGGAGCTTTTGTTGCCACAGAGTACAATCGGACTTTTCAGCACCTTAATAGCCACGCCTTTTGCCAAAACGCCACAAAATTCGGCAGAGAGTAAGATCATTGTCTTGAGTCTTTTCTGACTCATTTTCAGTCGGATTCGTCAAAAGGGCACCGTGCAGTACGTGAAAATTAAAATAAAAACAAATTTTTGATTCCACTTGGCGGCACTGTGTGTATAACAAAATAATAACATTACGATGTCTTCAGGTCGGGACGTTTTATTTACAGGTGAAGGTTTGGATTTTTAGGAGCATGTGCAGGGGAGTTATTAAGCATTCATTTATTTGTATTAGGTTCATTTTGTCTTCTTATTATTGATATTTGACTGATTCATTAAAAGCAGACAATTATGTTTTAGGTTAATTTTTTACCTGACATGTTTCGGCGAGTCTTTCGCCTTCTTCAGAGTGTCGCATGATGGTGTCTTGAGCTGATGTTCCATGAGGGTGTGACTTACCTGTCAAAAAAATGAAAAAAAATCAGAGCAGTAAAAGAACAAGCACAACATGAACATTACAAATCAGCAATCACTGTCCACTGCAAAAGGGAAAACCACATCATGGACCGGGAGAAGGGCAGGGTCATCCGCACAGAAGAGAACAAACAACAGCGCTGGATCAGAGAGGCCATTGAGATCTGCAAGCGAGGCATAAAAACCATGAACAGAGACAAGGGAGCCTTCATCCTCTCTACCACCTGGACCAGCATCTTGGCGGAGTGAACGGACAGCGGGGGGCGTGACTTGCCTTCATTCTTGTGACAGGTAAGTCACGCCCTCATGGAACATCAGCTGATAAAGACGGGTCACAAGACAGCATCATGTGACACTCTGAAGAAGGCGAAAGACTTTCGTATTGTGACATGCTCAAGGCCTAAACACTCATCCGAGCAAATATAAGGTAGATTTTGTTCACCTGCCCGGAGAAAAACATCAACGAAAATAATTTGTATTTGTTTTAACCAGTTGGTGGCGCTACCACTGCGATCAAAAATAAGTTGGCAGCCGTCTTCAGGGCCTGAATATCCTCAAATGTGAAAAATTTCGAGAAGATGGATCATCTGAATCATTTTGCAGGAACTTTTGTTGCCACGGAGAATAATCAGACTCTGCGGCACCGTAATAGCCACGCCCTTCGAAGGAAAGTCACAAAAATAGGGATAGAGTAAGATCAATGTCTTGAGTCTTTTCTAGCCAATTTTCAATCAGATTCGTTAAAAGGGCACCGTGCAGTACGTCAAAATGTAAAAAATGATATTGATTGGCGCAAGGTGTATAACTGAATATAAACATATAGATGTCTTCAGGTACAGACTTTTTATGTACATGTGAAGTTTTGGATTTTTAGCAGCATGTGCAGGAGAGTTATTAAGCATTTTGTCCATTGCGGCGAAGGAAATCTTAAGTGAAAACTTTGAAGCCCCGCCCCCGTCATATAGTATTTCGGAAACAAAAAATTTTAGCCCCAGTGTTTGTCCCAGGTCTTCAGATGCTACAGACAGAATTTTAAGGCAATCAGATGAAGCCTTTAGGATCAGGGTGCAAAAGAATGACCCCTGTAAACATGCAAAAAAGGGCAAAAGTCGGACTTTCAAAAATTCATAACTCACTTCCTGTTCATATTAGACGTTAAAATATCAAATTTTTCGCCATGCCCGATGAGACTGCCAAGTTTGGTGAGTTTTTGTGCATGTTTCGGGGGTCAAAAATGCGATCGAACAATCGGAAAAATAATAATAATAATAATTTCTACAAAAACAATAGGGACTTCGCAGCGGTCGCTGCTCAGGCCCAAATAATAATAATAATAATATTAATAATAATAAAAGTAATAATATTTTCTACAAAAACAATAGGGACCTCGCAGCCGTCGCAGCTCGGGCCCTAATAACAATTTCTAGAAAAACAATAGGGACCTCGCAGCGGTCACTGCTCGGGCCCTAATAATAATAATAATAAAAATAATAATAATTTCCACAAAAACAATGGGGACCTCGGAGCGGTCGCTGCTCAGGCCCTAATAATAATTTCTACAAAAACAATAGGGACCTCGCCGCCGTCGCTGCTCGGGCCCCAATAATAATTTCTACACAAAGTCCATTGTGGTGACCCGCCCCCTTTTAAGTAAATTCAAAATGGCCGACTTCCTGTAAAACCTAGCTCATTGCTCCAAGAGACTTTTTTGTAGGTCTTGGTCTTATACATACAGTGAACCCTCGCTACTTCGCGGTCCACCTTTCGCGGGTTCAGTGCTTCGCGGGTCTAAAAAATATTCGGGGGCATTGTAGTTTCGCCGAGCGGCACGACGGGGCGCTGGAGCGGTTAGACGGCCGGCGTGCGCCGAAGAAGAGCGTGGGCGAAGAGGAGAGTGGACGAAGAAGAGCACGTTCTCCCGGACACGATCGGTGGCGACGTTTCGCGCGGTTCGGACCGTACCAGAGCTCCGGCCGGCGTGCGTGGCAGTTAAGCCGTAGAGGAGCACCTTCCCCGGGCACGGGCGGTGCCAAGCGGCCCCTAAGTTTAACCGAATGGAAGCTCCGGAGGAGGAGGGCATGCTCGCGTCACAGTAAGCCGAAGAGGAGCACCTTCCCCGGGCACGGGCGGTTCCAAGCGGCCCCTAAGTTTAACCGAATGGAAGCTCCGGAGGAGGAGGGCATGCTCGCGTCACAGTAAGCCGAAGAGGAGCACCTTCCCCGGGCACGGGCGGTTCCAAGCGGCCCCTAAGTTTAACTGAATGGAAGCTCCGGAGGAGGAGGGCATTCTCGCGTCACAGTAAGCCGAAGAGGAGCACCTTCCCCGGGCACGGGCGGTGCCAAGCGGCCCCTAAGTTTAACCGAATGGAAGTTCCGGGGGAGGAGGGCGGGCGTGTGTCACAGTTAAGCCGAATTGGAGCACCTCTTCCGCCCGGGCACGAGCGGAGCGCGAGGCTGTCAGTGATGAATGAATAAATGAATAAATAAATAAAGAATGCCACCTTTCATTTCACAGGGCACACCGGACGGCGTACCAGCAGGTAAAAGTCGGAGTAATTAAATAAATACAAAAAGAATGGCTGGGGAATAAAAAAATAATACGTTTTAATAATAATTTGGTTTTTTTGTTATAACATGAATTTCACTCTCTCTCTCCCCGTATATATATATATATATATATATATATATATATATATATATATATATATATATATATTTATTATATATATTGTATATTTTTTTTAAGCATTTTTGAAGGTGCGCCGCTACTTCGCGGATTTTCAGTTTTCGCGGGTGGTCTCGGTCCCCATTAACCGCGATAACCGAGGGTTCACTGTACTCCATAAAATTTACAAAAAGCGAGGTGAAACACTCAATCAGGGCTGCTTTTTTGAACATTTCTCAAGGGCCATGGTGAGCCATTTAAAAAAAGCTGCACAACTAACGTATAAAATATTGATAAATTTGCTCGGCCTGATGTGTGTGTAAAGTTTCACGAGTTGTCGTTCATATTTAGAACCTCATAATCAGCGTTGTTTTATTGCCGAACAGTGCAATGCCACTCCCACAACTTTTCACGAAAAAGGACTAATTTCGTATTGTGACATCCTCATGGCCGAAACAGTCATCCGAGCATATATGAGGGCGACCTTGTTGAGTTGCACGGAGAAAAACATCCAAGAAAATAACTTGTATTAGCTTTTACCAGTTGGTGGCGCTACTACTACGATGAAAAATAAGTCGGTAGATGTCTTCAGGGCTGAAGTATCCTCAAATGTGTACAACTTCGAGAAGATAGGATCATCTGAGTCATGTTGCCGGAGCTTTTGTTGCCACAGAGTACAATCGGACTTTTCAGCACCGTAATAGCCACGCCTTTTGCCAAAACGTCACAAAATTCGGCAGAGAGTAAGATCATTGTCTTGAGTCTTTTCTGACTAATTTTCAGTCGGATTCGTCAAAAGGGCACCGTGCAGTACGTGAAAATTAAAATAAAAACAAATTTTTGATTCCACTTGGCGGCGCTGTGTGTATAACAAAATAATAACATTAAGATGTCTTCAGGTCGGGACGTTTTATTTACAGGTGAAGGTTTGGATTTTTAGGAGCATGTGCAGGGGAGTTATTAAGCATTCATTTATTTGTATTAGGTTCATTTTGTCTTCTTATTATTGATATTTGACTGATTCATTAAAAGCAGACAATTATGTTTTAGGTTAATTTTTTACCTGACATGTTTCGGCGAGTCTTTTGCCTTCTTCAGAGTGTCGCATGATGGTGTCTTGAGACCCGTCTTTATCAGCTGATGTTCCATGAGGGTGTGACTTACCTGTCAAAAAAATTAAAAAATCAGAGCAGTAAAAGAACAAGCACAACATGAACATTACAAATCAGCAATCACTGACCGCTGCAAAAGGGAAAACCACATCATGGACCGGGAGAAGGGCAGGGTCATCCGCACCGAAGAGAATAAACAACAGCGCTGGATCAGAGAGGCCATTGAGATCTGCAAGCGAGGCATAAAAACCATGAACAGAGACAAGGGAGCCTTCATCCTCTCTACCACCTGGAGCAGCATTTTGGCGGAGTGAACGGACAGCGGGGGGCGTGACTTGCCTTCATTCTTGTGACAGGTAAGTCACGCCCTCATGGAACATCAGCTGATAAAGACGGGCCACAAGACACCATCATGTGACACTCTGAAGAAGGCGAAAGACTTTCGTATTGTGACATCCTCAAGGCCTAAACACTCATCCGAGCAAATGTAAGGTAGATTTTGTTAACCTGCCCGGAGAAAAAAATCAACGAAAATAATTTGTATTTGTTTTAACCAGTTGGTGGCGCTACCACTGCGATCAAAAATAAGTTGGCAGCCGTCTTCAGGGCCTGAATATCCTCAAATGTGAAAAATTTCGAGAAGATGGATCATCTGAATCATTTTGCAGGAACTTTTGTTGCCACGGAGAATAATCAGACTCTGCGGCACCGTAATAGCCACGCCCTTCGAAGGAAAGTCACAAAAATAGGGATAGAGTAAGATCAATGTCTTGAGTCTTTTCTAGCCAATTTTCAATCAGATTCGTTAAAAGGGCACCGTGCAGTACGTCAAAATGTAAAAAATGATATTGATTGGCGCAAGGTGTATAACTGAATATAAACATATAGATGTCTTCAGGTACAGACTCTTTATGTACATGAATAGAATAGAAATAGAAATCCCTTTATTGTCATTGTACACAAGTGTGCAACGAGATTAGAGGGCTCCCCTCTCCAGTGCAATACAACTGTAATACAGACAAATATATAAATTAGATGAATAAATAAGAATGGAATAAGAAGTTTTGGATTTTTAGCAGCATGTGCAGGAGAGTTATTAAGCATTTTGTCCATTGCGGCGAAGGAAATCTTAAGTGAAAACTTTGATGCCCCGCCCCCGTCATATAGTATTTCGGAAACAAAAAATTTTAGCCCCAGTGTTTGTGCCAGGTCTTCAGATGCTCCAGACAGAACTTTAAGGCAATCAGATGAAGCCTTTAGGATCAAGGTGCAAAAGAATGACCCCTGTAAACATGCAAAAAAGGGCAAAAGTCGGACTTTCAAAAATTCATAACTCACTTCCTGTTCATATTAGACGTTAAAAAATATCAAATTTTTCGCCATGCCCGATGAGACTGCCAAGTTTGGTGAGTTTTTGTGCATGTTTCGGGGGTCAAAAATGCGATCGAACAATCGGAAAAATAATAATAATAATAATTTCTACAAAAACAATAGGGACTTCGCAGCGGTCGCTGCTCAGGCCCTAATAATAATAATAATAATAATAATAATAAAAGTAATAATAATTTCTACAAAAACAATAGGGACCTCGCCGCGGTCGCTGCTCGGGCCCCAATAATAATTTCTACACAAAGTCCATTGTGGAGACCCGCCCCCTTTTAAGTAAATTCAAAATGGCCGACTTCCTGTAAAACCTAGCTCATTGCTCCAAGAGACTTTTTTGTAGGTCTTGGTCTTATACATACAGTGAACCCTCGCTACTTCGCGGTTCACCTTTCGCGGGTTCAGTGCTTCGCGGGTCTAAAAAATATTCGGGGGCATTGTAGTTTCGCCGAGCGGCACGACGGGGCGCTGGAGCGGTTAGACGGCCGGCGTGCGCCGAAGAAGAGCGTGGGCGAAGAGGAGAGTGGACGAAGAAGAGCACGTTCCCCCGGACACGATCGGTGGCGACGTTTCGCGCGGTTCGGACCGTACCAGAGCTCCGGCCAGCGTGCGTGGCAGTTAAGCCGTAGAGGAGCACCTTCCCCGGGCACGGGCGGTGCCAAGCGGCCCCTAAGTTTAACCGAATGGAAGCTCCGGAGGAGGAGGGCATGCTCGCGTCACAGTAAGCCGAAGAGGAGCACCTTCCCCGGGCACGGGCGGTTCCAAGCGGCCCCTAAGTTTAACCGAATGGAAGCTCCGGAGGAGGAGGGCATGCTCGCGTCACAGTAAGCCGAAGAGGAGCACCTTCCCCGGGCACGGGCGGTTCCAAGCGGCCCCTAAGTTTAACCGAATGGAAGCTCCGGAGGAGGAGGGCATGCTCGCGTCACAGTAAGCCGAAGAGGAGCACCTTCCCCGGGCACGGGCGGTGCCAAGCGGCCCCTAAGTTTAACCGAATGGAAGCTCCGGGGGAGGAGGACGGCCGTGTGTCACAGTTAAGCCAAATTGGAGCACCTCTTCTGCCCGGGCACGAGCGGAGCGCGAGGCTGTCAGTTATGAATGAATAAATGAATAAATAAATAAAGAATGCCACCTTTCATTTCACAGGGCACACCGGACGGCGTACCAGCAGGTAAAAGTCGGAGTAATTAAATAAATACAAAAAGAATGGCTGGGGAATAAAAAAATAATACGTTTTAATAATAATTTGGTTTTTTTGTTATAACATGAATTTCACTCTCTCTCTCCCCGTATATATATTTATATATATATATATATATATTTATATATTTATTATATATATTGTATATTTTTTTTAAGCATTTTTGAAGGTGCGCCGCTACTTCGCGGATTTTCAGTTTTCGCGGGTGGTCTCGGTCCCCATTAACCGCGATAACCGAGGGTTCACTGTACTCCATAAAATTTACAAAAAGCGAGGTGAAACACTCAACCAGAGCTGCTTTTTTTTAACATTTCTCGAGGGCCATGGCGAGCCATTTCAAAAAAGCTGCACAACTAACTTATAAAATATTGATAAATTTGCTCGGCCTGATGTGTGTGTAAAGTTTTACGAGTTGTCGTTCATATTTAGAACCTCATAATCAGCTTTGTTTTATTGCCGAACAGTGCAATGCCACTCCCACAACTTTTCACGAAAAATCACGAATTTCGTATTGTGACATCCTCATGGCCGAAACAGTCATCCGAGCATATATGAGGGCGACCTTGTTGAGTTGCACGGAGAAAAACATCCAAGAAAATAACTTGTATTAGCTTTTACCAGTTGGTGGCGCTACTACTACGATGTAAAATAAGTTGGTAGATGTCTTCAGGGCTGAAGTATCCTCAAATGTGTACAACTTCGAGAAGATAGGATCATCTGAGTCATGTTGCCGGAGCTTTTGTTGCCACAAAGTACAATCGGACTTTTCAGCACCTTAATAGCCACGCCTTTTGCCAAAACGTCACAAAATTCGGCAGAGAGTAAGATCATTGTCTTGAGTCTTTTCTGACTAATTTTCAGTCGGATTCGTCAAAAGGGCACCGTGCAGTACGTGAAAATTAAAATAAAAACAAATTTTTGATTCCACTTGGCGGCACTGTGTGTATAACAAAATAATAGCATTAAGATGTCTTCAGGTCGGGACGTTTTATTTACAGGTGAAGGTTTGGATTTTTAGGAGCATGTGCAGGGGAGTTATTAAGCATTCATTTATTTGTATTAGGTTCATTTTGTCTTCTTATTATTGATATTTGACTGATTCATTAAAAGCAGACAATTATGTTTTAGGTTAATTTTTTACCTGACATGTTTCGGCGAGTCTTTCGCCTTCTTCAGAGTGTCGCATGATGGTGTCTTGAGACCCGTCTTTATCAGCTGATGTTCCATGAGGGTGTGACTTACCTGTCAAAAAAATGAAAAATCAGAGCAGTAAAAGAACAAGCACAACATGAACATTACAAATCAGCAATCACTGACCACTGCAAAAGGGAAAACCACATCATGGACCGGGAGAAGGGCAGGGTCATCCGCACCGAAGAGAACAAACAACAGCGCTGGATCAGAGAGGCCATTGAGATCTGCAAGCGAGGCATAAAAACCATGAA
The DNA here is from genome assembly GCF_059441095.1 of Idiotropiscis lumnitzeri. Lineage (NCBI taxonomy): Eukaryota > Metazoa > Chordata > Actinopteri > Syngnathiformes > Syngnathidae > Idiotropiscis > Idiotropiscis lumnitzeri. The sequence goes on along the minus strand of NW_028283632.1, from coordinate 4,650 downwards.
CAGAGACAAGGGAGCCTTCATCCTCTCTACCACCTGGAGCAGCATTTTGGCGGAGTGAACGGACAGCGGGGGCGTGACTTGCCTTCGTTCTTGTGACAGGTAAGTCACGCCCTCATGGAACATCAGCTGATAAAGACGGGCCACAAGACACCATCATGTGACACTCTGAAGAAGGCAAAAGACTTTCGTATTGTGACATCCTCAAGGCCTAAACACTCATCCGAGCAAATGTAAGGTAGATTTTGTTAACCTGCCCGGAGAAAAAAATCAACGAAAATAATTTGTATTTGTTTTAACCAGTTGGTGGCGCTACCACTGCGATCAAAAATAAGTTGGCAGCCGTCTTCAGGGCCTGAATATCCTCAAATGTGAAAAATTTCGAGAAGATGGATCATCTGAATCATTTTGCAGGAACTTTTGTTGCCACGGAGAATAATCAGACTCTGCGGCACCGTAATAGCCACGCCCTTCGAAGGAAAGTCACAAAAATAGGGATAGAGTAAGATCAATGTCTTGAGTCTTTTCTAGCCAATTTTCAATCAGATTCGTTAAAAGGGCACCGTGCAGTACGTCAAAATGTAAAAAATGATATTGATTGGCGCAAGGTGTATAACTGAATATAAACATATAGATGTCTTCAGGTACAGACTCTTTATGTACATGAATAGAATAGAAATAGAAATCCCTTTATTGTCATTGTACACAAGTGTGCAACGAGATTAGAGGGCTCCCCTCTCCAGTGCAATACAACTGTAATACAGACAAATATATAAATTAGATGAATAAATAAGAATGGAATAAGAAGTTTTGGATTTTTAGCAGCATGTGCAGGAGAGTTATTAAGCATTTTGTCCATTGCGGCGAAGGAAATCTTAAGTGAAAACTTTGATGCCCCGCCCCCGTCATATAGTATTTCGGAAACAAAAAATTTTAGCCCCAGTGTTTGTGCCAGGTCTTCAGATGCTCCAGACAGAACTTTAAGGCAATCAGATGAAGCCTTTAGGATCAAGGTGCAAAAGAATGACCCCTGTAAACATGCAAAAAAGGGCAAAAGTCGGACTTTCAAAAATTCATAACTCACTTCCTGTTCATATTAGACGTTAAAAAATATCAAATTTTTCGCCATGCCCGATGAGACTGCCAAGTTTGGTGAGTTTTTGTGCATGTTTCGGGGGTCAAAAATGCGATCGAACAATCGGAAAAATAATAATAATAATAATTTCTACAAAAACAATAGGGACTTCGCAGCGGTCGCTGCTCAGGCCCTAATAATAATAATAATAATAATAATAATAATAAAAGTAATAATAATTTCTACAAAAACAATAGGGACCTCGCCGCGGTCGCTGCTCGGGCCCCAATAATAATTTCTACACAAAGTCCATTGTGGAGACCCGCCCCCTTTTAAGTAAATTCAAAATGGCCGACTTCCTGTAAAACCTAGCTCATTGCTCCAAGAGACTTTTTTGTAGGTCTTGGTCTTATACATACAGTGAACCCTCGCTACTTCGAGGTTCACCTTTCGCGGGTTCAGTGCTTCGCGGGTCTAAAAAATATTCGGGGGCATTGTAGTTTCGCCGAGCGGCACGACGGGGCGCTGGAGCGGTTAGACGGCCGGCGGGCGCCGAAGAAGAGCGTGGGCGAAGAGGAGAGTGGACGAAGAAGAGCACGTTCCCCCGGACACGATCGGTGGCGACGTTTCGCGCGGTTCGGACCGTACCAGAGCTCCGGCCGGCGTGCGTGGCAGTTAAGCCGTAGAGGAGCACCTTCCCCGGGCACGGGCGGTTCCAAGCGGCCCCTGAGTTTAACCGAATGGAAGCTCCGGAGGAGGAGGGCATGCTCGCGTCACAGTAAGTCGAAGAGGAGCACCTTCCCCGGGCACGGGCGGTTCCAGGCGGCCCCTAAGTTTAACCGAATGGAAGCTCCGGAGGAGGAGGGCATGCTCGCGTCACAGTAAGCCGAAGAGGAGCACCTTCCCCGGGCACGGGCGGTGCCAAGCGGCCCCTAAGTTTAACCGAATGGAAGCTCCGGAGGAGGAGGGCATGCTCGCGTCACAGTAAGCCGAAGAGGAGCACCTTCCCCGGGCACGGGCGGTTCCAAGCGGCCCCTAAGTTTAACCGAATGGAAGCTCCGGAGGAGGAGGGCATGCTCGCGTCACAGTAAGCCGAAGAGGAGCACCTTCCCCGGGCACGGGCGGTTCCAAGCGGCCCCTAAGTTTAACCGAATGGAAGCTCCGGAGGAGGAGGGCATGCTCGCGTCACAGTAAGCCGAAGAGGAGCACCTTCCCCGGGCACGGGCGGTGCCAAGCGGCCCCTAAGTTTAACCGAATGGAAGCTCCGGGGGAGGAGGACGGGCGTGTGTCACAGTTAAGCCAAATTGGAGCACCTCTTCTGCCCGGGCACGAGCGGAGCGCGAGGCTGTCAGTTATGAATGAATAAATGAATAAATAAATAAAGAATGCCACCTTTCATTTCACAGGGCACACCGGACGGCGTACCAGCAGGTAAAAGTCGGAGTAATTAAATAAATACAAAAAGAATGGCTGGGGAATAAAAAAATAATACGTTTTAATAATAATTTGGTTTTTTTGTTATAACATGAATTTCACTCTCTCTCTCCCCGTATATATATTTATATATATATATATATATATTTATATATTTATTATATATATTGTATATTTTTTTTAAGCATTTTTGAAGGTGCGCCGCTACTTCGCGGATTTTCAGTTTTCGCGGGTGGTCTCGGTCCCCATTAACCGCGATAACCGAGGGTTCACTGTACTCCATAAAATTTACAAAAAGCGAGGTGAAACACTCAACCAGAGCTGCTTTTTTTTAACATTTCTCGAGGGCCATGGCGAGCCATTTCAAAAAAGCTGCACAACTAACTTATAAAATATTGATAAATTTGCTCGGCCTGATGTGTGTGTAAAGTTTTACGAGTTGTCGTTCATATTTAGAACCTCATAATCAGCTTTGTTTTATTGCCGAACAGTGCAATGCCACTCCCACAACTTTTCACGAAAAATCACGAATTTCGTATTGTGACATCCTCATGGCCGAAACAGTCATCCGAGCATATATGAGGGCGACCTTGTTGAGTTGCACGGAGAAAAACATCCAAGAAAATAACTTGTATTAGCTTTTACCAGTTGGTGGCGCTACTACTACGATGTAAAATAAGTTGGTAGATGTCTTCAGGGCTGAAGTATCCTCAAATGTGTACAACTTCGAGAAGATAGGATCATCTGAGTCATGTTGCCGGAGCTTTTGTTGCCACAAAGTACAATCGGACTTTTCAGCACCTTAATAGCCACGCCTTTTGCCAAAACGTCACAAAATTCGGCAGAGAGTAAGATCATTGTCTTGAGTCTTTTCTGACTAATTTTCAGTCGGATTCGTCAAAAGGGCACCGTGCAGTACGTGAAAATTAAAATAAAAACAAATTTTTGATTCCACTTGGCGGCACTGTGTGTATAACAAAATAATAGCATTAAGATGTCTTCAGGTCGGGACGTTTTATTTACAGGTGAAGGTTTGGATTTTTAGGAGCATGTGCAGGGGAGTTATTAAGCATTCATTTATTTGTATTAGGTTCATTTTGTCTTCTTATTATTGATATTTGACTGATTCATTAAAAGCAGACAATTATGTTTTAGGTTAATTTTTTACCTGACATGTTTCGGCGAGTCTTTCGCCTTCTTCAGAGTGTCGCATGATGGTGTCTTGAGACCCGTCTTTATCAGCTGATGTTCCATGAGGGTGTGACTTACCTGTCAAAAAAATGAAAAATCAGAGCAGTAAAAGAACAAGCACAACATGAACATTACAAATCAGCAATCACTGACCACTGCAAAAGGGAAAACCACATCATGGACCGGGAGAAGGGCAGGGTCATCCGCACCGAAGAGAACAAACAACAGCGCTGGATCAGAGAGGCCATTGAGATCTGCAAGCGAGGCATAAAAACCATGAACAGAGACAAGGGAGCCTTCATCCTCTCTACCACCTGGAGCAGCATTTTGGCGGAGTGAACGGACAGCGGGGGCGTGACTTGCCTTCGTTCTTGTGACAGGTAAGTCACGCCCTCATGGAACATCAGCTGATAAAGACGGGCCACAAGACACCATCATGTGACACTCTGAAGAAGGCAAAAGACTTTCGTATTGTGACATCCTCAAGGCCTAAACACTCATCCGAGCAAATGTAAGGTAGATTTTGTTAACCTGCCCGGAGAAAAAAATCAACGAAAATAATTTGTATTTGTTTTAACCAGTTGGTGGCGCTACCACTGCGATCAAAAATAAGTTGGCAGCCGTCTTCAGGGCCTGAATATCCTCAAATGTGAAAAATTTCGAGAAGATGGATCATCTGAATCATTTTGCAGGAACTTTTGTTGCCACGGAGAATAATCAGACTCTGCGGCACCGTAATAGCCACGCCCTTCGAAGGAAAGTCACAAAAATAGGGATAGAGTAAGATCAATGTCTTGAGTCTTTTCTAGCCAATTTTCAATCAGATTCGTTAAAAGGGCACCGTGCAGTACGTCAAAATGTAAAAAATGATATTGATTGGCGCAAGGTGTATAACTGAATATAAACATATAGATGTCTTCAGGTACAGACTCTTTATGTACATGAATAGAATA